>NW_027101225.1:0-5000 GCF_029633855.1 Hoplias malabaricus
GGAACGGGATCCCGAGGGCGGTGGAGGGTTCCGCGGCTTAGACTGTTGATAGCGACGCAGAAGGTGGAGGGTGCGAAGGCGTCGAGCGGCAGAGAGAGCGATCCGAAGGGCGAGGCCTTTGAGGGAATGCGCCGAGCCCAGGTGATCTGCCGGCGAAGAGAGAGACGGCAGGCCGCAGAGAGGGCAGTCGAGCTGTGATGAATTCTCCCCGCTTCGGTCCAGTTCTCGGAGGAAGGCTGCGTCGTCCGGTCCGAGTCTGTGGAAGATGGTAAAGTGGAAAGTCAGATCCGTAGCAATGGCTTGTTCGCAAAGCGGGCAGCTATCCATGGTGAGAGACTGACGGCTCCGAGTGAAGGCGACCCCTTATATAGCCCCCGGTTCGTGCATAATTAGGGGTTATGGGCGTTGATCGCTCCCGTTCGCGTTCGACGTTCGCCCATCTTGGGTGTATGAACCAATGAGAACCAAGACCGATAGCGTATTACTGCCAAAATTAGTCCCGGTTTCCGAGCCAGGTGCCGGGCAGAGCGATGGGGAGTGGTCCCCAAGGTCCGTGGGGCCTACCACTGTCATAAATCCGAGTGGCTTCCACTCGGTCCGCCTCGACCGGGTACCTTTAAGGTCAAGTCCCAACCCCGGATCTCGTATCACGGTGGTATTGGGACTGCCTGTGGGTCTATAGGCCACCGACCATCTGCCCACTTGTGGGGCGGGTGGAACGGGCCGCCCCGTCGATTGTTATAAGCCCGTTGTGTCCACCCCGATGATTCGTTCGATGTATGCCTGGGAAGGTAAAACATTCCTGGGCATGGGGGGTCGAGCGTATGAGGGGTTTCCCCCGTCCCGAAAGAGAGAGTTTTCCGACCGATGATTCGTTCGATATGCCTGCCCGGGGAGGGTCAACTTCCCTGGGCACCGGGGGGTCGAACGTATGAGGATTGTCCCCCTTTTTAAACCCATAAATTTGCCCGTGCGCGAGTCGACGGGGCCGCGTAACCCCCCGAGGCGTTGGCCGGCGGTCATCCGCCGGTCCGTGGGATCTCCCGACCTTTCCCCTCCTTTGAGCGGGACGTGGGAGCGCACCACCGGGCCCCCGGCTGGAAACGGCCGGAGGCAAAGAGCGCATTAGAGGTGACACGGATCGGTCTTCCACAGACCGCGGCTGGAAGTTCGCAGGGTCGGCCTACGGGATCCGACCCTTCGTCTTCTTAAACGCAGACTTCCGTAGGCTCCGGGGGGCGAAACCGTAAACCTTTGCCGACCTCCTCGCACTGCGAGGGGGCCAGGATTTGCGGCTTGTCCGCGTATCGGTCCTACCAAGGACCGCGGCTGGAAGTTCGGTGGTGAGCCCTCGACCTTACGAGATTGAGGGCAAAACCCTTCGTCTTCTGAACATCAGACGGCTCCGGTGGTGGCGTACCGTAAAAACCTATGCCGACTTCCTCGCGCTTTGAGGGGGCCAGGATTCTCTTCCATTCTCTTCCCTTAACGGCTGTCCTTCACGGCCGTTCGAGCTCGGTATACGCGGAGCACCAGGGGCAGGCTTCTAAGCCTAAATACAGTGCTTAGAGCGATCCTCCCCACCTTGTGCTCCCAGCCTCCATGGCTCGTGGATGCCCGTAAGAGGCATGTCCGCTTGTCCAGAACGGTTCCGAGGGGGACTTAGTCGGCCGGTCGATCCAACAGTAGGTCCGTTCAACGTCCGCGTCGGTGGTGCCTTAGGGTCGGGATCCGTTTGAGGGAAGGACCCGGCCCCTAGCCTGCACCGTCCGGGCGAGAATCATACGTTTTCCAAGTTGCCAAGTCGATTGCAGACCCCCACAGCGGGGTCGCGTTCGATCCTCTTCGCTGGTGTCCCCTGAGATCACTCTCACGGGCTCCATGCGCCCCCTCTCTTTCCCCGTCCGGGGTTTGAGATCCAAGGGGGGTCGGTCTGGTTGATCCTGCCAGTATTATATGCTTGTCTCAAAGATTAAGCCATGCAAGTCTAAGTACACACGGGTTTTGGTACAGTGAAACTGCGAATGGCTCATTAAATCAGTTATGGTTCCTTTGATCGCTCCACACGTTACTTGGTATAACTGTGGTAATTCCAGAGCTAATACATGCAAACGAAGCGTTGGAAGGGTTCTGGGGGTCGGCGTGAAATGCTCTCCCGGCCCCTGTCCCCCGGATACGTGCATTTATCAGAACCGAAAAACCCTCCCGGCTCCGGTCGGGTCGCTTTGGTGACTCTAGATAACCTCTGGCCGATCGTTAAGCCCTCCGGGGCGGCGACGTATCATTCGAGTGTCTGCCCTATCAACTTTCGACGGTAGGCTACGTGCCTACCGTGGTGACCACGGGTAACGGGGAATCTGGGTTCGATTCCGGAGAGGGAGCCTGAGAAACGGCTACCACTTCCAAGGAAGGCAGCAGGCGCGCAAATTACCCATTCCCGACACGGGGAGGTAGTGACGAAAAATATCGATGCGGGTCCTATGATCCTGTGGAGCGTAATCGAAATGAACTCAATCTATGTCCGTGAGTGATGACCCATTGGAGGGCAAGTCTGGTGCCAGCAGCCGCGGTAATTCCAGCTCCAATAGCGTATGCTAAAGTTGCTGCAGTTAAAAAGCTCGTAGTTGGATGTGGGGACAGGTCTCGGATCCCCTGTACTGTCCGGGATGGCGTGGGGAGCTCCTTCGGGGGTGACCCCCTGTCTCTGGGTGGATGTTGGGACCTGGTCCCTACCCGCCGGTGTCCTCTGCTCGCCGGCCGCGGAGAAGCCCTTAGCTGGGTACTTCACTGCGGTGCACGGTGGGTTGGAGGGTCCGGAGCGTTTACTTTGAATAAAGCAGAGTGCTCAAAGCAGGCCGACACGTGCCATGTCTGACTGAGCTAGGAATAATGGAATAGGGCCCTTCCGCGGGGCTTCGGGGTCTCTCCTTCGGGACGGCTGGTCGTTCCGGAGTGGGGCTCCGGGGCTTCCACGGTCCTATTTCGTGGGTTTTAAGGACCGAGGGCAATGATTAAGAGGGACGGCCGGGGGCATCCGTACCACACCGATAGAGGTGAAATTCGTTGACCGGTGTGGGACGAACGAAAGCGAAAGCATTTGCCAAGAATGTTTTCATTAATCAAGAACGAAAGTCGGGGGAGCGAAGACGATCAGATACCGTCGTAGTTCCGACCGTAAACTATGCCGACCCGCGATCCGGCGGCGTGAGGCTAGCGACCATGACCCGCCGGGCAGCGTGAGGGAAACCACGAGTCTTTGGGCTCTGGGGGGAGTACGGTTGCAAAGCTGAAACTTAAAGGAATTGACGGAAGGGCACCACCAGGAGTGGAGCTTGCGGCTTAATTTGACTCAACACGGGGAATCTCACCCGGCCCGGACACGGTAAGGATTGACAGATTGATGGCTCTTTCTTGATTCTGTGGGTGGTGGTGCATGGCCGTTGGGAGTTCGTGGAGCGATTCGTCTGGTTAACTCCGATAACGGACGAGACCCTGTGCCTTAAAAAGTTACACGGCCCTCCCTTGGGTCCCTGTGGGGGCTTGCGGCCCGAGGGGTTCGTCGGTCGGTGGCCGAACTTCTTAGAGCGATCCGGGGCAAGGCAAAGCCGTATGAGATTCGGGGCCATAACAGGTCTGTGATGCCCTTAGACGCCCGGGGCCGCACGTGAGTTACACTGGCTGGTTCAGCATGTGCATCCATCCTATGCCGAAAGGCCTGGGCAATCCTATGAACGCCTTCCCCGCTGGGGATAGGGGATTGTAACTTTTCCCCTTGAACGAGGAATTCCAAGTAGTCGCGGGTCACCAGCCCGCGTCGATTAAGTCCCTGCCCTTTGTACACACCGCCCGTCGCTACTACCGATTGGATGGCCTGGTGAGGTCCTCGGACCATCTCCGAGGTGCCCCTTTACCGGGGGGTTGCCTCGTTGAGGTGGGAAGTCGATCGAACCTGGGCATCTAGAGGGAGTAAAAGTCGTAACAAGGTTTCCGTAGGGGAACCTGCGGAAGGATCATTAACGGTGACCTGGCCACGGCCGGTTGTCGAGTCGGACTCGAGAGGCCAAACCTCCCCCGGCGGGTACCTTCAAGGTATGGACCGCAGAAGCCTCGTACCTTTCGTCGTCGGCCGACGTGAGTCTCTCCCCCTCCGGGTGGGTGGACGTAGCGAGCCGGCTTCGGAACTCGGGGTTATGCGAGGACCGCCTTAGGTGCATAGGTACCCCGGTCCGCCCCCCTCGTTCGCGGGGGGGAGAGTGGCGCCGGAGCCGCCCGCCGGGTCGTTAAACCAACCATTGATCGTTGAAGGCTTGATTGTGCGTGCGCGAGTCAAAGGGGCTTACTCACCCCCAGGGCGTTGGCCGGTGCTCGCCGGCCTCGGTGGGATCTCCCTGAACCCATCCCCCCGGCACAGGGGGTGGTGGTGGACGGGAGCGTACCGCCGGGCGAAACTCTTTCCCCTCACGGGGTTGGAGCGGAGCTTAAGAGCGCATGCAAATACCCCGATGTTGGCTTCGCAGAGACGGACCGTATAATAGTCTAAGGCCGGTGCGCGAGTTGAAGGGGCCTCACGAACCCCGGATGCGTTTAAACACCCGAAGGAGACGGCCGGTGCCCGCCGGTCCTGACTAGGTGGGATCTACCCAGCGCCTTCCCCTAAGCGGGGGACTTGGGAGCGTACCACCGGGCCTCGCTCATACCCTCCGGGGTGGAGAGCTTGGCTTTGAGCGCACGCCTGAATGCCTTAGACCGGGACCCGTAACGCAGCGAACCAAACCCTGGGCCTCGCCGGGAACGGTGGGGCCTAGACCCGGTCTCCTAAACCACGTAAGTCTCGGGCACCTACTCGGGCGATCGTCCCCCGGGCCGTAACTCCTCGGTCCGGTGGTGACGCCCAGGTTCAATGACCTTCCCCCCTCCACGGGGGGGAAGGCACCCGGCTTGAAATATTGTCAAACGTTGTCTCGTGTTCGAATGGCTTCCTTCGCCCGGCCTGTAACGGG
>NW_027101225.1:10000-29972 GCF_029633855.1 Hoplias malabaricus
TCGTAGTGGGCGAAAATCGGACTTAGTGCAATTTCCGAAACTCTGGTTCTCTGGGGGCGCGGGCCCCGAGAGTCCGTACACCGGTTAGAGGGAGCCGGTGGCGGGCATAGGGAGGCAGGTCGCTCCCTTGAATGGTCCTGGATGTCTGGACTTAGTGCAATTTCTGAAACTCTGGTTCTCTGGGGGCGCGGGCCCCGAGAGTCCGTACACCGGTTAGAGGGAGCCGGTGGCGGGCATAGGGAGGCAGGTCGCTCCCTTGAATGGTCCTGGATGTCTGGACTTAGTGCAATTTCTGAAACTCTGGTTCTCTGGGGGCGCGGGCCCCGAGAGTCCGTACACCGGTTAGAGGGAGCCGGTGGCGGGCATAGGGAGGCAGGTCGCTCCCTTGAATGGTCCTGGATGTCTGGACTTAGTGCAATTTCTGAAACTCTGGTTCTCTGGGGGCGCGGGCCCCGAGAGTCCGTACACCGGTTAGAGGAAGCCGGTGGCGGGCATAGGGAGGCAGGTCGCTCCCTTGAATGGTCCTGGATGTCAGCAATTTCTTAAGAAGGGCGCCCTCTTGTGGTCCCATGGCCGAAGTACATGCTCCGAGCCCGGGTATGGCAGTGGGCGGAATGAGACTTAGAGGAATGTTGACGGAGCCATGAGGGGCCCCCCCTGGAGGTCCCATGGCCGAGAAAAGTGCTCCGAGCCCGGGGTGATAGAGAACCGTGAACGCCGCGGTTAAAGACCTCGGGTATGGCAGTGGGCGGAATGAGACTTAAAGGAATATTGACGGAGCCAAGAGGGGCCTCCCCTGGAGGTCCCATGGCCGAGAAAAGTGCCCCGAGCCCGGGGTGATAGAGAACCGTAAAGCGCGCGGGTTTGGGGCTCGGGTCTTCCAGTGGGCGGAGTGAGACTTAAAGGAATATTGACGGAGCCATGAAGGGCCCCCCCTGGAGGTCCCATGGCCGAGAAAAGTGCTCCGAGCCCGGGGTGATAGAGAACCGTAAAGCGCGCGGGTTTGGGGCTCGGGTCTTCCAGTGGGCGGAGTGAGACTTAAAGGAATATTGACGGAGCCATGAAGGGCCCCCCCTGGAGGTCCCATGGCCGAGAAAAGTGCTCCGAGCCCGGGGTGATAGAGAACCGTAAAGCGCGCGGGTTTGGGGCTCGGGTCTTCCAGTGGGCGGAGTGAGACTTAAAGGAATATTGACGGAGCCATGAAGGGCCCCCCCTGGAGGTCCCATGGCCGAGAAAAGTGCCCCGAGCCCGGGGAGATAGAGAACCGTAAAGCGCGCGGGTTTGGGGCTCGGGTCTTCCAGTGGGCGGAGTGAGACTTAAAGGAATATTGACGGAGCCATGAAGGGCCCCCCCTGGAGGTCCCATGGCCGAGAAAAGTGCTCCGAGCCCGGGGTGATAGAGAACCGTAAAGCGCGCGGGTTTGGGGCTCGGGTCTTCCAGTGGGCGGAATGAGACTTAAAGGAATATTGACGGAGCCAAGAGGGGCCTCCCCTGGAGGTCCCGTGGCCGAGAAAAGTGCCCCGAGCCCGGGGAGATAGAGAACCGTAAAGCGCGCGGGTTTGGGGCTCGGGTCTTCCAGTGGGCGGAGTGAGACTTAGAGAAATGATGACGGAGCTAAGAGGGGCCCCCCCTGGAGGTCCCATGGCCGAGAAAAGTGCTCCGAGCCCGGGGAGATAGAGAACCGTAAAGCGCGCGGGTTTGGGGCTCAGGTCTTCCAGTGGGCGGAGTGAGACTTAGAGAAATGATGACGGAGCTAAGAGGGGCCCCCCCTGGAGGTCCCATGGCCGAGAAAAGTGCTCCGAGCCCGGGGAGATAGAGAACCGTAAAGCGCGCGGGTTTGGGGCTCAGGTCTTCCAGTGGGCGGAGTGAGACTTAGAGAAATGATGACGGAGCTAAGAGGGGCCCCCCCTGGAGGTCCCATGGCCGAGAAAAGTGCTCCGAGCCCGGGGAGATAGAGAACCGTAAAGCGCGCGGGTTTGAGGCTCAGGTCTTCCAGTGGGCGCTCGTTCCAGCGGCGCGGGCTGAATGGTTTAGTCCGAGGAGGAGTGCTTAAGTGTGGGCCGGATAGGTTCGAGAGGTGCGCTGGGTTCCTGGAGGTCCAGCCCCGGAGGTTTGGAGCGGGCGATGGAGCTAGCGAGGCCGAGTCGGGTGAGCCTGGGCCGGGCATGGGCGTTGGCGGCGATGGGGGTCTTCTCCCCGGAGGTTTGGAGCGGGCGATGGAGCTAGCGAGGCCGAGTCGGGTGAGCCTGGGCCGGGCATGGGTGTTGGCAGCGACGGGGGTGTCTTCCCCGGAGGTAAGTACCGTGGGGGGCAAGCGTGAGATATTCCAGGCCGGGAAAAGTGAGCTAAATTCGGCAAAGCGTTGTTAAAAAGGGGGTTCGGTTGATTTTTTTGTTAAATCTAAACGAACAAAGGGTGCGAGGCGTGAAAATTGCATTCAGCCGTGATTTTTTGGCAAAGTGCTAACCCTAGTGGTCTCCCAGTGGGACGTTTTAAAGTAGGACTTAGAAAAATTTCTGACCCTCTTCGCCCTAGGTAGCAAGCCCAAAACGGAGCACCTCGGAGTGGTAAAAATTCAGAGGGCATGGGGGTTTCCAGTGCGGTGCCGTCAGGACATTAGGGTTCCTTTAGAAAAGACGAAAGTTTGGGTACACCGTATGTAACTATGACAAGCCCAAGGCTCTGGTTCGCCTGTGGGCATGAATATAGTGAGATTTCCGCGTTATCTCACTGGAGGTGACCCCGGAACGGTTCAAAACCTAAGTCGAGACTTCCATGGAACCCCGATGATGGGAGTTTGAAGCCCGAGGAGTGACGCCCTCTGGGCTAAGGTTGCTGGTAGGTTCGGCCCCCCTCTCTGGAGGTCTAAATGACTTCCATGGACCCCGGTGATGCGAATTTGATGCCCGAGGAGTGACTCACCTCTGGGCTAAGGGTGGTGGTATGCCCGGCCCCCCCTCTGGAGGTCTCGAATGACTTCCATGGACCCCGGTGAAGCGTATTTCATGCCCGATGAGGAGCACACCTCTGGGCTAAGGGTGGTGGTATGCTCAGCCCCCCCTCTGGAGGTCTAAACTGACTTCCATGGACCCCGGTGATGCGAATTTGATGCCCGAGGAGTGACTCACCTCTGGGCTAAGGGTGGTGGTATGCTCGGCCCCCCCTCTGGAGGTCTCGAATGACTTCCATGGACCCCGGTGAAGCGTATTTCATGCCCGATGAGGAGCACACCTCTGGGCTAAGGGTGGTGGTATGCTCAGCCCCCCCTCTGGAGGTCTAAACTGACTTCCATGGACCCCGGTGATGCGAATTTGATGCCCGAGGAGTGACTCACCTCTGGGCTAAGGGTGGTGGTATGCTCGGCCCCCCCTCTGGAGGTCTCGAATGACTTCCATGGACCCCGGTGAAGCGTATTTCATGCCCGATGAGGAGCACACCTCTGGGCTAAGGGTGGTGGTATGCTCAGCCCCCCCTCTGGAGGTCTAAACTGACTTCCATGGACCCCGGTGATGCGAATTTGATGCCCGAGGAGTGACTCACCTCTGGGCTAAGGGTGGTGGTATGCCCGGCCCCCCCTCTGGAGGTCTCCAAAACCTAAGTCGAGACTTCCATGGACCCCGGTTATCCGAATTTCATGCCCGAGGAGTGATGCCCTCTGGGCTAAGGGTGGTGGTAAGCCCGGCCCCCCCTCTCTGGAGGTCTAGATTGACTTCCATGGACCCCGGTTAAGCGTATTTCATGCCCGAGGAGTGACGCCCTCTGGGCTAAGGGTGGTGGTATGCCCGGCCCCCCCTCTGGAGGTCTCCAAAACCTAAGTCGAGACTTCCATGGACCCCGGTTATCCGAATTTCATGCCCGAGGAGTGACGCCCTCTGGGCTTAGGGTGGTGGTAAGACCGGCCCCACTCTCTGGAGGTCTAAACTGACTTCCATGGACCCCGGTGATCCGAATTTCATGCCCGAGGAGTGACGCCCTCTCGGCTAGGGTGGTGGTAAGTGCAGCCCCCCCTCTCTGGAGGTCTAAAATGACTTCCATGGACCCCGGTGAAGCGAATTTCATGCCCGAGGAGTGACGCCCTCTCGGCTAGGGTGGTGGTAAGCCAGGCCCCCCCTCTCTGGAGGTCAAAACTGACTTCCATGGACCCCGGTATAGCGTATTTCATGCCCGAGGAGTGACGCCCTCTGGGCTAAGGGTGGTGGTATGCCCGGCCCCCCCTCTGGAGGTCTCCAAAACCTAAGTCGAGACTTCCATGGACCCCGGTTATCCGAATTTCATGCCCGAGGAGTGACGCCCTCTGGGCTAAGGGTGGTGGTAAGCCCGGCCCCCCCTCTCTGGAGGTCTAAAATCACTTCCATGGACCCCGGTGTAGCGTATTTCATGCCCGAGGAGTGACGCCCTCTGGGCTTAGGGTGGTGGTAAGCCCGGCCCCACTCTCTGGAGGTCTAAACTGACTTCCATGGACCCCGGTTATCTGAATTTCATGCCCGAGGAGTGACGCCCTCTGGGCTTAGGGTGGTGGTAAGCCCGGCCCCACTCTCTGGAGGTCTAAACTGACTTCCATGGACCCCGGTTATCCGAATTTCATGCCCGAGGAGTGACGCCCTCTGGGCTAAGGGTGGTGGTAAGCCCGGCCCCCCCTCTCTGGAGGTCTAAAATCACTTCCATGGACCCCGGTGTAGCGTATTTCATGCCCGAGGAGTGACGCCCTCTGGGCTTAGGGTGGTGGTAAGCCCGGCCCCACTCTCTGGAGGTCTAAACTGACTTCCATGGACCCCGGTTATCCGAATTTCATGCCCGAGGAGTGACGCCCTCTGGGCTTAGGGTGGTGGTAAGCCCGGCCCCACTCTCTGGAGGTCTAAACTGACTTCCATGGACCCCGGTTATCCGAATTTCATGCCCGAGGAGTGACGCCCTCTGGGCTTAGGGTGGTGGTAAGCCCGGCCCCACTCTCTGGAGGTCTAAACTGACTTCCATGGACCCCGGTTATCCGAATTTCATGCCCGAGGAGTGATGAACCTCTGGGCTAAGGGTGGTGGTAAGTGCAGCCCCCCCTCTGGAGGTTTCCAAAACCTAAGTCGAGACTTCCATGGACCCCGGTTATCCGAATTTCATGCCCGAGGAGTAGTGCCCTCTGGGCTAAGGGTGGTGGTAAGCCCGGCCCCCCCTCTGGATGTCTCCAAAACCTAAGTCGAGACTTCCATGGACCCCGGTGATGCGAATTTCAAGCCCGAGGAGTGGTGCCCTCTGGGCTAAGGGTGGTGGTAAGCCCGGCCCCCCCTCTCTGGAGGTCTAAAAGGACTTCCATGGACCCCGGTATAGCGTATTTCATGCCCGAGGAGTGACGCCCTCTGGGCTTAGGGTGGTGGTAAGTGCAGCCCCCCCTCTGGAGGTTTCCAAAACCTAAGTCGAGACTTCCATGGACCCCGGTTATCCGAATTTTATGCCCGAGGAGTGACGCCCTCTGGGCTAAGGGTGGTGGTAAGTCCGGCCCCCACCCTCTGGATGCGTTCAAAACCTAAGTCGAGACTTCCATGGACCCCGGTGATGCGAAGTGACATGCCCGAAGAGTGGTGCCTTCTGGGCTAAGGTTGTGATAAGCCCGGTCTCTCCTCTGGAGGTCTGTGGTTTTAAAGTGAATATTTTCTAAGTCCCTCACCTGAGATTTTAAGAGAATCAGGACCCTCCTCAAGCCTCGTAGCGAGTCCGAGGGAGGTTCATCGTTGTCGGCTATGCGAAAGGGGTTCAGACGCCTCTAATCCTGTGGGCATATGGTTTCTCAGCCTGGTGCCGTCGGGATATTAGGGAGGCATTAAATCAGACGTAAGTTTGGGTAACAGCGATGCGAAACGCTATGCCCAAAGGAGTGGCTTCCCGATGGGCTTGAAATAATGGGAATGTCCGCTCTGCTTCCCTGGATGTGTTCAAAACCTAAGTCGAGACATCCGTAGACCCCGTTGATGCGAATTCCATGCCCGAGGAGTGACGCCCTCTGGGCTTAAGGGTGGTGGTAAGACCGGCCCCACTCTCTGGAGGTCTAAACTGACTTCCATGGACCCCGGTGATGCGAATTTCATGCCCGAGGAGTGGTGCCCTCTGGGCTAAGAGTGGTGGTAAGACCGGCCCCACTCTCTGGATGTCTAAAATGACTTCCATGGACCCCGGTGATTCGAATTTCAAGCCCGAGGAGGTGCACACCTCCGGGCTAAGGGGATGGTTTGGGTGGCCTCCCCTCTGGATGTGTTCAAAACCTAAGTTGAGACATCCATGGACCCCGGTTATCCGAATTTCATGCCCGAGGAGTGACGCCCTCTGGGCTAAGAGTGGTGGTAAGACCGGCCCCACTCTCTGGAGGTCTAAAATGACTTCCATGGACCCCGGTGATGCGAATACACAAGCCCGAGGAGTGGCACACCTCTGGGCTAAGGGGATGGTTTGGGTTGCCTCCCCTCTGGAGGTCTAAAATGACTTCCATGGACCCCGTTGATGCGAATACACAAGCCCGAGGACTGGCACACCTCTGGGCTAAGGGGATGGTTTGGGTTGCCTCCCCTCTGGAGGTCAAAAATGACTTCCATGGACCCCGTTGATGCGAATACACAAGCCCGAGGACTGGCACACCTCTGGGCTAAGGGGATGGTTTGGGTTGCCTCCCCTCTGGAGGTCAAAAATGACTTCCATGGACCCCGTTGATGCGAATACACAAGCCCGAGGACTGGCACACCTCTGGGCTAAGGGGATGGTTTGGGTTGCCTCCCCTCTGGAGGTCAAAAATGACTTCCATGGACCCCGTTGATGCGAATACACAAGCCCGAGGACTGGCACACCTCTGGGCTAAGGGGATGGTTTGGGTTGCCTCCCCTCTGGAGGTCTAAAATGACTTCCATGGACCCCGGTGATGCGTATTTAAAGCCCGAGGACTGGCACACCTCTGGGCTAAGGGGATGGTTTGGGTTGCCTCCCCTCTGGAGGTCTAAAAATGACTTCCATAGACCCCGGCGAAGCGAATTTAAAGCCCGAGGACTGGCACCCCTCTGGGCTAAGGGGATGGTTAGGGTGGCCTCCCCTCTGGATGTCTAAAATGACTTCCATGGACCCCGGTGATGCGAATACACAAGCCCGAGGAGTGGCACACCTCTGGGCTAAGGGGATGGTTTGGGTTGCCTCCCCTCTGGAGGTCTAAAAATGACTTCCATAGACCCCGGCGAAGCGAATTTAAAGCCCGAGGACTGGCACCCCTCTGGGCTAAGGGTGGTGGTTAATCCGGCCCCCCCTTCTGGATGTGTTCAAAACCTAAGTCGAGACATCCATGGACCCCGGTGATGCGAAGTGACATGCCCGAGGAGTGGCGCCCTCTGGGCTAAGGTTGTGATAAGCCCGGTCTCTCCTCTGGAGGTCTGTGGTTTTAAAGTGAAAATTTTCTAAGTCCCTCACCTGAGATTTTAAGAAAATCAGGACCCTCCTCAAGCCTCGTAGCGAGTCCGAGGGAGGTTCATCGTTGTCGGCTATGCGAACGAGGTTCCAATGCCTCAAATCCTGTGGGCATATGGTTTCTCAGCCTGGTGCCGTCGGGATATTAGGGAGGCATTAAATCAGACGTAAGTTTGGGTAACAGCGATGCGAAACGCTATGCCCAAAAGAGTGGCTTCCCGATGGGCTTGAAATAATGGGAATGTCCGCTCTGCTTCCCTGGATGTGTTCAAAACCTAAGTCGAGACATCCGTAGACCCCGTTGATGCGAATACCGAAGCCCGAGGACTGGCACACCTCTGGGCTAGGGTGGGGATAAGATATGCCCCCACCCTCTGGAGGTTTTCAAAACCTAAGTCGAGACCTCCATAGACCCCGGTGATGCGAATACCGAAGCCCGAGGACTGGCACCCCTCTGGGCTAGGGTGGTGGTTAATCCGGCCCCCCCTCTGGAGGTTTTCAAAACCTAAGTTGAGACCTCCGTAGACCCCGGTGATGCGAATACCGAAGCCCGAGGACTGGCACACCTCTGGGCTAGGGTGGTGGTTAATCCGGCCCCCCCTCTGGAGGTGTTCAAAACCTAAGTTGAGACCTCCGTAGACCCCGGTGATGCGAATACCGAAGCCCGAGGACTGGCACACCTCTGGGCTAAGGGGATGGTTTGGGTTGCCTCCCCTCTGGAGGTCTAAAAATGACTTCCATGGACCCCGTTGATGCGAATACACAAGCCCGAGGAGTGGCACACCTCTGGGCTAAGGGGATGGTTTGGGTTGCCTCCCCTCTGGAGGTCTAAAAATGACTTCCATGGACCCCGTTGATGCGAATACACAAGCCCGAGGAGTGGCACACCTCTGGGCTAAGGGGATGGTTTGGGTTGCCTCCCCTCTGGATGTCTAAAATGACTTCCATGGACCCCGTTGATGCGAATACACAAGCCCGAGGACTGGGACACCCTCTGGGCTTAAGGTGGAGGTAAGCCCGGCCTCCCCTCTTTATTAAAAAAAAAACTCTAAGTCCCAACGGCAAATGCCAGAGCTTTAAGCCGAAACTCAAGAGAGTTCGATCGGTATAACTGACTTGACTATCTGCCCTTAGCCCCCGATGGTTCATTCTATATATGCCCGGAGAAGTGGCTGGTTTCCGGGGCCAAAAAAGCCAAATGGTCTCCTATATTCATGCGACGGGTGCCTAAAGGTAAGTTTACCCACCCCGGTGAACTGCCTAAGGTCCATAGGCCTCCGACCACTGCTCCCTTAGCGGGGCGGTGGAACGGGCCGCCCGCCGACAAAGTTAACTGTTAAACCCATTTAATTTCAATGACCTTTAGTTCCAACTCCCTCCCTGGGGGGGATTGGTTCTATATATGCCCGGAGAAGTGGCTGGTTTCCGGGGCCAAAAAAGCCAAATGGTCTCCTATATTCATGCGACGGGTGCCTAAAGGTAAGTTTACCCACCCCGGTGAACTGCCTAAGGTCCATAGGCCTCCGACCACTGCTCCCTTAGCGGGGCGGTGGAACGGGCCGCCCGCCGACAAAGTTAACTGTTAAACCCATTTAATTTCAATGACCTTTAGTTCCAACTCCCTCCCTGGGGGGGATTGGTTCTATATATGCCCGGAGAAGTGGCTGGTTTCCGGGGCCAAAAAAGCCAAATGGTCTCCTATATTCATGCGACGGGTGCCTAAAGGTAAGTTTACCCACCCCGGTGAACTGCCTAAGGTCCATAGGCCTCCGACCACTGCTCCCTTAGCGGGGCGGTGGAACGGGCCGCCCGCCGACTAAGTTAACCCATAACCACTGATCGTTTAAGTCTTAAGGCCGGTCGGACCTCGTAAAAAGTCTCCCTCTGGGAGGATCACCCAATCTCCACCCCCCTCCATCTCCAAACCGAAGCAAGTACCACACGGGAACACTCTGTTTGGGGATTCAGAAATAAATGTATTTATTTCGCAGTAAAACATATCAAAGCCACGGGGGTGCAGAAACACGGAGTGAATCCCGGCTGGGTTGCGCTTTGAAGAGGGTCCGGTTCAGGCCGTTTCGAGGGCGGAAAGACGGTTCTCACGAGCCCGCATCACATCGGCCGCAGAGAGGCCGGCTCGGTAGAAGGCCCGGGCAGTGATGTTGGAGTGGCACATGCTTGTCGTCACTCGATCTCTATCTTCGGCCGGCAGAGTCGAAACCTGAAACAGAGGTGCGAGGTGTCAGAAGTAGGAAGGCCGGGGTTAAGAGCCCACATAAGTCGGATTAAGTTCAACACTCACTTGGTTCGAAACAGCCGTGCGGATCAGGTTGAAGGCCACCGCGCCTCCGAGGCCCGCATCCGTCCACGCGATCCGAAGCAGTGAGTTTGGCTTGCGCAGCTGGTTCCCCCTGTCCAAGAACACGAGCCCGTCCCGGGCCCCGTGTAAGTCGCTGAGTGCGGTCAACCAGGCCAGCTCTGTGGCAGACAACCCGATCGGAGCGTCCCCGAACGAGGCGTTGGTCTTGTGTTCACGAACATAAACCACGAAGCCGGTGCCATCCGTGGTGCTGGCTTGCCTCAACTCTCCAACCGTCAGGTTGAGAAACACAACCGACCGGTGACCGGTTAAGACAGACAAAAGGCCGAGCAGGTACCCCTGGAGCATCCGTAGCGTCGACCGGCGGGCGGTGTCCCCCGTCCGGGCCGCGTCTATGAGCTCTGGGATTCGGGTCTTAGCGTGGCTTAGGAAGACCCTGAAATCCGAAGGTTGCGGCAAGCGACTCAGCTTCGCTCTCTTCACGCGCTGGCGATGGCCCAGAATCGTGCGTGCGATGTCCCGATGAGCCTTGGCGAAGGTCAGCTTCAGCCTCTGGAGCTCTTCGGGGCTGACCCCGGCGGTCTCTGGGTCGAAGGCAGCGACGTGGGAGACGAACGCCTTGGCGCTGTGCAGGTAACACTTAACGGTTGTCGAAGCGTAACCCAGTTTCTGAAGGCTCTGTACCCAAGTGGGAACGTTCGTGTGATGGACGAAAGACAGGTCTGTGAATTGGCAGCCGGGCGGGGCGCAGTGAAGCAGGAACCGAATAACGTGGCCCCGTCGCTGGCGAGAGTTCTCGATGTCCTTCGGTGACGCGTCGACCCGCAGGTAGAACTTCTGAAAGTCGTCTACCGAACGGCTGACGTAGGTGTCCCGAAACCGATGCGGGATCACGAGCTGCCTCCCCCGGGAGGTTCGCCGTGCCCGCTCGGTCTCTGAATCCGTGTCCGAGGTGGATTCGGCAGGGGAAGACTCGCTCGGTTGGTAGTCGCTGTCGACCGGCTCCGGCGTGGCTTGGCCCGTAGTGGCTTGGCCCGGGGAGGCTTGGTCCGGCGAGGCTGGGTCCGGCGAAGCTGGGTCCGGCGTGTTGGGTCCCGGCGTGCTTGGGCCCGGCATGGCTGGGTCCGGCATGCTGGGGCCCGGCGTGCTGGGGCCCGGCGAGGCTGGATTCGGGGAACAGGATACCGAGGGCGGTGGAGGGTTCCGCGGCTTAGACTGTTGATAGCGACGCAGAAGGTGGATGGTGCGAAGGCGTCGAGCGGCAGAGAGAGCGATCCGAAGGGCGAGGCCTTTGAGGGAATGCGCCGAGCCCAGGTGATCCGCCGGCGAAGAGAGAGACGGCAGGCCGCAGAGAGGGCAGTCGAGCTGGGACGAATTCTCCCCACTTTGGTCCAGTCCCCGGAGAAAGTCAATGTCGGCAGATCCAAGGCGGTGGAAGGTGGTATAATGGGAAGTCAGATCCGTAATGGCTTGCTCGCAGAGCGGGCAAGCATCAGGCGTGGTTGGCTCCGGCGTGCTTGGGTCCGGTGAGCTTGGGTACAGCATGGTTGGGTCCGGCGTGCTTGGGTCCGGCGTGCTTGGGTCCGGCGTGTTCGGGTCCGGCGTGTTCGGGTCCGGCGTGTTCGGTCCCGGCGTGCTCGGTCCCGGCGTGCTCGGTCCCGGCGTGTTCGGTCCCGGCGCGCTCGGTCCCGGCGTGCTTGGTCCCGGCGGCGAGGCTGGATTCGGGGAACGGGATCCCGAGGGCGGTGGAGGGTTCCGCGGCTTAGACTGTTGATAGCGACGCAGAAGGTGGAGGGTGCGAAGGCGTCGAGCGGCAGAGAGAGCGATCCGAAGGGCGAGGCCTTTGAGGGAATGCGCCGAGCCCAGGTGATCTGCCGGCGAAGAGAGAGACGGCAGGCCGCAGAGAGGGCAGTCGAGCTGTGATGAATTCTCCCCGCTTCGGTCCAGTTCTCGGAGGAAGGCTGCGTCGTCCGGTCCGAGTCTGTGGAAGATGGTAAAGTGGAAAGTCAGATCCGTAGCAATGGCTTGTTCGCAAAGCGGGCAGCTATCCATGGTGAGAGACTGACGGCTCCGAGTGAAGGCGACCCCTTATATAGCCCCCGGTTCGTGCATAATTAGGGGTTATGGGCGTTGATCGCTCCCGTTCGCGTTCGACGTTCGCCCATCTTGGGTGTATGAACCAATGAGAACCAAGACCGATAGCGTATTACTGCCAAAATTAGTCCCGGTTTCCGAGCCAGGTGCCGGGCAGAGCGATGGGGAGTGGTCCCCAAGGTCCGTGGGGCCTACCACTGTCATAAATCCGAGTGGCTTCCACTCGGTCCGCCTCGACCGGGTACCTTTAAGGTCAAGTCCCAACCCCGGATCTCGTATCACGGTGGTATTGGGACTGCCTGTGGGTCTATAGGCCACCGACCATCTGCCCACTTGTGGGGCGGGTGGAACGGGCCGCCCCGTCGATTGTTATAAGCCCGTTGTGTCCACCCCGATGATTCGTTCGATGTATGCCTGGGAAGGTAAAACATTCCTGGGCATGGGGGGTCGAGCGTATGAGGGGTTTCCCCCGTCCCGAAAGAGAGAGTTTTCCGACCGATGATTCGTTCGATATGCCTGCCCGGGGAGGGTCAACTTCCCTGGGCACCGGGGGGTCGAACGTATGAGGATTGTCCCCCTTTTTAAACCCATAAATTTGCCCGTGCGCGAGTCGACGGGGCCGCGTAACCCCCCGAGGCGTTGGCCGGCGGTCATCCGCCGGTCCGTGGGATCTCCCGACCTTTCCCCTCCTTTGAGCGGGACGTGGGAGCGCACCACCGGGCCCCCGGCTGGAAACGGCCGGAGGCAAAGAGCGCATTAGAGGTGACACGGATCGGTCTTCCACAGACCGCGGCTGGAAGTTCGCAGGGTCGGCCTACGGGATCCGACCCTTCGTCTTCTTAAACGCAGACTTCCGTAGGCTCCGGGGGGCGAAACCGTAAACCTTTGCCGACCTCCTCGCACTGCGAGGGGGCCAGGATTTGCGGCTTGTCCGCGTATCGGTCCTACCAAGGACCGCGGCTGGAAGTTCGGTGGTGAGCCCTCGACCTTACGAGATTGAGGGCAAAACCCTTCGTCTTCTGAACATCAGACGGCTCCGGTGGTGGCGTACCGTAAAAACCTATGCCGACTTCCTCGCGCTTTGAGGGGGCCAGGATTCTCTTCCATTCTCTTCCCTTAACGGCTGTCCTTCACGGCCGTTCGAGCTCGGTATACGCGGAGCACCAGGGGCAGGCTTCTAAGCCTAAATACAGTGCTTAGAGCGATCCTCCCCACCTTGTGCTCCCAGCCTCCATGGCTCGTGGATGCCCGTAAGAGGCATGTCCGCTTGTCCAGAACGGTTCCGAGGGGGACTTAGTCGGCCGGTCGATCCAACAGTAGGTCCGTTCAACGTCCGCGTCGGTGGTGCCTTAGGGTCGGGATCCGTTTGAGGGAAGGACCCGGCCCCTAGCCTGCACCGTCCGGGCGAGAATCATACGTTTTCCAAGTTGCCAAGTCGATTGCAGACCCCCACAGCGGGGTCGCGTTCGATCCTCTTCGCTGGTGTCCCCTGAGATCACTCTCACGGGCTCCATGCGCCCCCTCTCTTTCCCCGTCCGGGGTTTGAGATCCAAGGGGGGTCGGTCTGGTTGATCCTGCCAGTATTATATGCTTGTCTCAAAGATTAAGCCATGCAAGTCTAAGTACACACGGGTTTTGGTACAGTGAAACTGCGAATGGCTCATTAAATCAGTTATGGTTCCTTTGATCGCTCCACACGTTACTTGGTATAACTGTGGTAATTCCAGAGCTAATACATGCAAACGAAGCGTTGGAAGGGTTCTGGGGGTCGGCGTGAAATGCTCTCCCGGCCCCTGTCCCCCGGATACGTGCATTTATCAGAACCGAAAAACCCTCCCGGCTCCGGTCGGGTCGCTTTGGTGACTCTAGATAACCTCTGGCCGATCGTTAAGCCCTCCGGGGCGGCGACGTATCATTCGAGTGTCTGCCCTATCAACTTTCGACGGTAGGCTACGTGCCTACCGTGGTGACCACGGGTAACGGGGAATCTGGGTTCGATTCCGGAGAGGGAGCCTGAGAAACGGCTACCACTTCCAAGGAAGGCAGCAGGCGCGCAAATTACCCATTCCCGACACGGGGAGGTAGTGACGAAAAATATCGATGCGGGTCCTATGATCCTGTGGAGCGTAATCGAAATGAACTCAATCTATGTCCGTGAGTGATGACCCATTGGAGGGCAAGTCTGGTGCCAGCAGCCGCGGTAATTCCAGCTCCAATAGCGTATGCTAAAGTTGCTGCAGTTAAAAAGCTCGTAGTTGGATGTGGGGACAGGTCTCGGATCCCCTGTACTGTCCGGGATGGCGTGGGGAGCTCCTTCGGGGGTGACCCCCTGTCTCTGGGTGGATGTTGGGACCTGGTCCCTACCCGCCGGTGTCCTCTGCTCGCCGGCCGCGGAGAAGCCCTTAGCTGGGTACTTCACTGCGGTGCACGGTGGGTTGGAGGGTCCGGAGCGTTTACTTTGAATAAAGCAGAGTGCTCAAAGCAGGCCGACACGTGCCATGTCTGACTGAGCTAGGAATAATGGAATAGGGCCCTTCCGCGGGGCTTCGGGGTCTCTCCTTCGGGACGGCTGGTCGTTCCGGAGTGGGGCTCCGGGGCTTCCACGGTCCTATTTCGTGGGTTTTAAGGACCGAGGGCAATGATTAAGAGGGACGGCCGGGGGCATCCGTACCACACCGATAGAGGTGAAATTCGTTGACCGGTGTGGGACGAACGAAAGCGAAAGCATTTGCCAAGAATGTTTTCATTAATCAAGAACGAAAGTCGGGGGAGCGAAGACGATCAGATACCGTCGTAGTTCCGACCGTAAACTATGCCGACCCGCGATCCGGCGGCGTGAGGCTAGCGACCATGACCCGCCGGGCAGCGTGAGGGAAACCACGAGTCTTTGGGCTCTGGGGGGAGTACGGTTGCAAAGCTGAAACTTAAAGGAATTGACGGAAGGGCACCACCAGGAGTGGAGCTTGCGGCTTAATTTGACTCAACACGGGGAATCTCACCCGGCCCGGACACGGTAAGGATTGACAGATTGATGGCTCTTTCTTGATTCTGTGGGTGGTGGTGCATGGCCGTTGGGAGTTCGTGGAGCGATTCGTCTGGTTAACTCCGATAACGGACGAGACCCTGTGCCTTAAAAAGTTACACGGCCCTCCCTTGGGTCCCTGTGGGGGCTTGCGGCCCGAGGGGTTCGTCGGTCGGTGGCCGAACTTCTTAGAGCGATCCGGGGCAAGGCAAAGCCGTATGAGATTCGGGGCCATAACAGGTCTGTGATGCCCTTAGACGCCCGGGGCCGCACGTGAGTTACACTGGCTGGTTCAGCATGTGCATCCATCCTATGCCGAAAGGCCTGGGCAATCCTATGAACGCCTTCCCCGCTGGGGATAGGGGATTGTAACTTTTCCCCTTGAACGAGGAATTCCAAGTAGTCGCGGGTCACCAGCCCGCGTCGATTAAGTCCCTGCCCTTTGTACACACCGCCCGTCGCTACTACCGATTGGATGGCCTGGTGAGGTCCTCGGACCATCTCCGAGGTGCCCCTTTACCGGGGGGTTGCCTCGTTGAGGTGGGAAGTCGATCGAACCTGGGCATCTAGAGGGAGTAAAAGTCGTAACAAGGTTTCCGTAGGGGAACCTGCGGAAGGATCATTAACGGTGACCTGGCCACGGCCGGTTGTCGAGTCGGACTCGAGAGGCCAAACCTCCCCCGGCGGGTACCTTCAAGGTATGGACCGCAGAAGCCTCGTACCTTTCGTCGTCGGCCGACGTGAGTCTCTCCCCCTCCGGGTGGGTGGACGTAGCGAGCCGGCTTCGGAACTCGGGGTTATGCGAGGACCGCCTTAGGTGCATAGGTACCCCGGTCCGCCCCCCTCGTTCGCGGGGGGGAGAGTGGCGCCGGAGCCGCCCGCCGGGTCGTTAAACCAACCATTGATCGTTGAAGGCTTGATTGTGCGTGCGCGAGTCAAAGGGGCTTACTCACCCCCAGGGCGTTGGCCGGTGCTCGCCGGCCTCGGTGGGATCTCCCTGAACCCATCCCCCCGGCACAGGGGGTGGTGGTGGACGGGAGCGTACCGCCGGGCGAAACTCTTTCCCCTCACGGGGTTGGAGCGGAGCTTAAGAGCGCATGCAAATACCCCGATGTTGGCTTCGCAGAGACGGACCGTATAATAGTCTAAGGCCGGTGCGCGAGTTGAAGGGGCCTCACGAACCCCGGATGCGTTTAAACACCCGAAGGAGACGGCCGGTGCCCGCCGGTCCTGACTAGGTGGGATCTACCCAGCGCCTTCCCCTAAGCGGGGGACTTGGGAGCGTACCACCGGGCCTCGCTCATACCCTCCGGGGTGGAGAGCTTGGCTTTGAGCGCACGCCTGAATGCCTTAGACCGGGACCCGTAACGCAGCGAACCAAACCCTGGGCCTCGCCGGGAACGGTGGGGCCTAGACCCGGTCTCCTAAACCACGTAAGTCTCGGGCACCTACTCGGGCGATCGTCCCCCGGGCCGTAACTCCTCGGTCCGGTGGTGACGCCCAGGTTCAATGACCTTCCCCCCTCCACGGGGGGGAAGGCACCCGGCTTGAAATATTGTCAAACGTTGTCTCGTGTTCGAATGGCTTCCTTCGCCCGGCCTGTAACGGGCCGGGCACAAACCTCATACAACTCTTAGCGGTGGATCACTTGGCTCGTGCATCGATGAAGAACGCGGTAACCTGCGTTAAATAATGTGAATTGCAGAACACAGATCATCGATATTTCGAACGCACATGGCGGCCGCGGGGGTCCATCCCGCGGCCACGCCTGTCTGAGGGTCGGTTTACCCATCGATCGGTCTTCCTAGACCGCGGCTGGGAGTTCGCAGGGCCTCCACCTCGGACGGCCCTTCGTCTCCCTAAACCCAGACTCGGGCCTTAAACCCGACGTGTGGCGAGAGCTCCGGACGTAGGGAGAGCCATTAGGTCCGGGTCCAATCCGTCATAGTCTCTCCCCGCTGGGCTCTCCGCCGCCGTCGGAGAGTGGGTACCGTAACACGGCGAGCGGCCGGGGGGTTCGCGCCCCCCGCGCCCCGCAAAACAGTCTCGTAGTGCGACCTCAGATCAGACGAGACAACCCGCTGAACTTAAGCATATCAGTAAGCGGAGGAAAAGAAACTAACAAGGATTCCCCTAGTAGCGGCGAGCGAAGAGGGAAGAGCCCAGCGCTGAATCCCACTTTCCCCTGACCGGGGTGGGCCGGGAAATGTAGCGTACGGAAGTCCGTTTGGTCTCGGTGCGGACGCGGGACCAAGTTTTGCAAGGAAGTGTCTTCCGCAGATGGTGAAGGCCCGGTATTGTCCCGCATCCCGCCGGGTAGATCGGGCTTCCCGGAGTCGAGTTGCTTGTGAATGCAGCTCAAAGTGGGTGGTAAACTCCATCTAAGGCTAAATACCGGCACGAGACCGATAGCGAACAAAGTACCGTGAGGGAAAGTTGAAAGCAGTACTTTGAAGAGAGAGTTCAAGAGAGCGTGAAACCGTTGAGAGGTAAACGGTCGGGGGACCGAGAAGACCCCCCCGGGGGATTCAGCCGGGCGGACGGCCCGCGCTCGTGTGGTTCCGTGGCTCGGAGGCGAGTTCATCCGGGCGAGAGTGGGGGCGACCCCACTCCCTGCTCGGCCCTGAGCTTCGCCTCTCGACTTCGGGCCTCTCGGGCGTACGAAGGCTCGGCCCGTCAGGTGTACTTCCCCCCGCGTGGTGGGTGAGTCGCGACCGGCTCCGGTTAGGCTTGGAAGGGCCCGAGGGTGAAGGTAGGTCCGTCCGGAGAAGGGAGCCCCACGTGGCCCCCGGACACGGGCGTTCCGCTACAGCCCCTCGCTCCGACTTCGCCGATAACGCCGGGGCCGCGGAGTAATGTCCTTTCCGCGTTTTCCCCTCCTTCGGGATGGGGATGGGGCCCCCCCCTGATCGTTCGGACGAAAGCGGGCCGGTTGGGCTGTCCTCAGCCCCGGGCTAGGCCCGCTACGGCAATACGGGGGGTGATCCAGGCCCACAGCCAAAACGCCTAAGGTCAGCGGCTAAGTTCGGACCCCGACCGACCCGTCTTGAAACACGGACCAAGGAGTCTAACGCGTATGCGAGTCAAAGGGGCTTGAACCCCGGAGGCGCAACGAAGGTGAAGGCCGGCGCGCGTCGGCTGAGGTGGGATCTGATGCACCCCGTCAATGTTTGGGTTGACAGCGCACCACCGGCCTGCTCTCCACCGAGTGGAGAGTGGAGCAAGAGCATACGCGGTGGTACCCGAAAGATGGTGATCTATGCCTGGGCAGGGCGAAGCCAGGGGAAACCCTGCGTGGAGGCCCGTAGCGGTCCTGACGTTCAATTCGGTCGTCCGACCTGGGTATAGGGGCGAAAGACTTAACGAACCATCTAGTAGCTGGTTCCCTCCGAAGTTTCCCTCAGGATAGCTGGCACCAGACTCAGTTTTATCCGGTAAAGCAATGATCATAGGCTGCGGGGCCGAAATGGCCTCGTCCTACCCTCAAACTTTAAATGGGTAAGAGGCCCGGCTCGCAGGCTTGGAGCCGGGCATCGAATGATGGTGCCAAGTGGGCCACTTTTGGTAAGCAGAACTGGTGCTGCGGGATGAACCGAACGCGCGGGTTAAGGCGCCCGACGCGACGCTCATCAGACCCCAGGAAAGGTGTCGGTTGATATAGACAGCGGGGCGGTGGCCATGAAAGTCGGAATCCGCTAAGGAGTGTGTAACAACTCACCTGCCGAATCAACTGGCCCTGAAAATGGATGGCGCTGGAGCGTCGGGCCCATACCCGGCCGTCGCAGGTGTCACAATCCCTGATTTGAAACACGGACCGTATGCCGCGACGAGTAGGAGGGCCGCCGCGGTGGCGCTGAAGCCTCTGGCGTGAGCCTGGGTCGAGCCGCCGCGGGTGCAGATCTTGGTGGTAGTAGCAAATATTCAGATGGGATCTTTGAAGGCCGAAGTGGAGAAGGGTTCCACGCCGACAGCGCTTGGCCGTGGGTTAGTCGGTCCTAAGGGATAGGCGAACGCCGTTCGGAAACGCTGGGGCGATGGTCTCGTCTGCCCCCCGCTGACCGAAAGGGGATCGGGCCAATATCCCCGAACCTGGGATTGGGGAGATTGAGTGCCGAGAAGGCGCTCTCATAGCGGTAACGCAAACGAACCCGGAGACGTCGGTGGGAACCCCGGGGAGGATTCACTCTCCTTGCTAAAGAGCTGGAGCGCCCTGGAATGGGATTGTCCCGAGAAAGGGGCTCAACGCTCTGAAAGGCGCCGCATGCATCCGTGAGGCAGCCGGGACGTTCCCCATCGGCCCTTGAAAATCCGGGGGAGGTATAGTGAATTTCCCCCCAGGCCGTACCCATATCCGCATCAGGTCTCCAAGGTGAACAGCCTCTGGCGTGTTGGAACAATGTAGGTAAGGGAAGTCGGCAAAATAGATCCGTAACTTCGGGATAAGGATTGGCTCTAATGGCTGGGCTCGGTCGGGCCCTTTAGCTGAAGCGTAGGCCGAGGGCTGTTCTGGTTCTGGTTCGCCCTTGCCCTGAGGGTCATGCGGGGCAAAAGCGCACGGCGCCCGGGTTGACTCCTGCGTCTGTCGGTTAAAGTGCGTGGGTCGCAGCCGCGCGAGGCAGCCGGTGTTCCCTCCCGGTGGTGCTTAGGGGACTCGGTCGGTGCCGGGGGGAGGCGGTCGTGGATGGGACTCCGGCGGGGGTGCGTCCTTAGGGGACGAACCTCCGGTGCGTCTCGTCCTTCGGCCCTTCCTTCCCGAAGTCGGCCGGGCTCCGAGGCCCATCGGCGGGTCCCGGCCACGCTCGCGAGCGCGGCCTTCCGTACTCCCGTTCGGACGTGGGGGGGGGAAGACTCTGGAGTTGTGTGCGGATGCGTCGCCGGCCGTAGGGGCTTGGGAGGACCGGACCGGAGCAGTGTGACTGGAGACGGGCGTGACGAGCCGAGGCCTCGTGGATCTATCGGGTGTGAGTCTCGCCTCGGAGGGGTGGCAGCTCCGAGGTGGTTCTCTCGACCGGCACCCAACAGCCGAATTAGAACTGCTGCGGACCAGGGGAATCCGACTGTTTAATAAAAACACAGCATTGTGAAGGCTCTCGGACGGTTTTGACACA
>NW_027101226.1:0-40000 GCF_029633855.1 Hoplias malabaricus
TGCTGGCCATCATTCTCGAACCAGACCAACCAGAGGTTCCTGCTCAACAACCTCCTTCCACCGTAAAGAAAATGTTTGGACCCTTTTTATCTATCTCAGCCCTCGTTGCCTTTCTCTCTTCTTCCAAGGAATCCTCACTCAGCCCTGCAGGGCTATATCGCAAACATCTTTATAATCACAAAGATCACATTTGAAGGTAGAACTTTGGTGACATGTAGATAATTTACTGTGACATTTTGAAAAACGACATATCAAGGAACACACACAATTGGAGTGAAAACAGGGCCAGCGTGTACCATGAAATCCATGGCGTACTCTGTGGTGCTTCAACCCAACGTCTGTGTCTTGGCTTGTGAAAGAGCAGATTTTGCACTTCATCTAATGTATCCCTTTTTTCCTTGAAAATGAAAACAATATTAGTGTTAGTATTGTCATTGTACACAATTATAGTTTGTAAATGCAATTACAGAACCACAAACTCTATGTAACGTTATTTAATGTTTTTGTAATTTATTTACACACACACACACACATATATTACATTTAGCTAAATGTTTTGAGAAACAGACGATGTTAGGTATAGTGCTAGTGCTGTTAGACACCTACGAACTTCTCAAAAGCAAAACAAAAAACAAATAGTAGGTCTGATTCAGACAATACGGATATTTTTGTATCTTTGACGGCTTAATCTTGTAATAACACCCTGCTGCTTTCATATAAATGATATCAGACTAAAGGAGCGTTGTTGTAGTCAGCATCCTGAATTTTCCGTTCTACCTTAAACAGCTCAACAAACACCGAGGAGGCTCAATATAGCGTTACCTATTCCGGTATTTAAGGTGGAATGGAAAAAAGCCAGCCAACAAGATACATAACATTTTCAAAATAGAACATAAAGAAAGCGCTCAGGCTTGTTACAGCCTGCTTGAGTCTGTTACGTTGGGCATTTGATTAAATGAAACAAACGGCTCATATTCAAACTTTCCATGGCTCAGTCGAGTTGGCAAAGTTAGCTAATATAACAATGCCACGGCAATTTCCCTCACATATTCACGGCTTTAAGATAGTGTTAAAACTAGAAACGTAACTTTAAAATGCTTTGTGAACTATCACTAGTTATTTACCTCAATCTTGAATTTCTCCAAACTTCGAGCCACAACAAAGAGGAATCAACCGTCCTTCGCGCGTATTCCCGAACCTCCCACTGAGCATGCGCATGACTAGAACAGAGCATGCGCAGGTTTATCTTAATCAGCAACTTTTCCAAACAAATCTTCTCAACACATTTTTTATGTTGTGCCTACAGGTTGATCAGAACAATACATTTCGTGTTAGATGAACTATCACACAATTGAGTTCTATTCCCAACTCACTATTTCAATGTATAATCAACTAAATTTGAAGTTAGATTTTTTACAGTGCAGTCTGTTTTTTTTTTAAGGTTTATTAAATGTTTGGTTATGGTGGGTAGCATACTTACTGTTTTATCCGAGTCACGTCGACCGTCGATGTTCGGAAGAAAAAGCGGGGCGCACCTGTTGTCGGTACCAGAGATCTGCCTCGCGCAAAGCTTACGTAATGACGTCAGACGTAAAGCTGCTTTAAACTTAATTGTTTCACGTAGTCTCAAAGTAAAAAGTTATTTTGAGATAAAATGTGTGACTTTTAAGTTAATTGAACTCATGAAAGTAAGTTGTAGGAACTAAGGCAAAAGAATTAATTGAGGTTAATGTAAATAAGTCTATAATAGGAACTACTGCCCAAATACACTTTTTAGAGTGTACAAATGAGTATGTGCAAGTGTGTAAAGCTCTGATATTTAAGTACCCTTTTCTGAAGGAAAATGAGGGGAATGGATGTGTGAGTTAATTCTAATAGTGAAAATTACTTTATTGTTGTTTTTATACTTGTTCTTGTATAATTCAATTTGGAAACAGGTTATTTTCATTTTAAATGGCTTGGCCTGCTCTAAGTGTGTAGAATTACATGAGGTTTCGTAGTTACGGCTGGTAAAATATAGCGCGGATAAGCCCGTTGCAGTGGGCAGACAAGGTGCACTATATTCTGAAGCAACTTTGCGGTTGTATTTTTGGTTGTACACAAGGGACCAAAACTTGCTATATGTTGCTGAACAGCTTTTGATTTGCTCTACAACATTTCTTGTCGACTTTTCTTAGTAAGATAGGGATATCCAAACTCAGATATTTCTGTAATGGTAATTTTTATATGTCTCTGTTGAAAGAACTTGTCTGCTTGTTTGTCAGTATATTCATTTCTAATCGTCAACAGAGCTCAAAAACTAAGTGTATGTCAGGTCAGCTCGAGGTCAATGCTTTATTAGAACAAACCACATCTTGTATATCAAACTGAGATGTCTCTAAGGAAACTAAGCTTGCAGAAACATCGAGTGATTATCTTATGGTTATGACGTATAAACTACCTATATAAATATCTCTGTGAAAACATCTCCTTTGTCCACATTCACATAGTACTCTCTGCTATTGTATGTTGACCACCTTAAGGTTAAATAAACTACTTTCTGATTCCAAATGCTCTGTTAGATTTCAATTCTTAATACTTGTCCTTATTTTCTCCATCACAATTTCAAAAATACATATCAAATTCAAATGTGTACACAGTGCACATTTTAAAATGCTTGTGACAATGATACATGTGTACGTTGAACGTTTTCAAACCCATGCCTTCTTTTTTGTACAAGACTCTGTGTATAATCAGTAATGTTGGAATTGAAATGTCCAAAATTGGAATAATCTGAAATATGTAACATGGAAAAGGTTAAGTACTAGCTGCCTGAGTACCATTTTCAAATGACCAATCATATGTTGCATTAACTTAATAAAAAATAAATAAAAACTACACTGACATACTACCATCTGGCCACAAATGGGAGTATGTGTCCACAATTCCATTTAGACCTAACAGGTGGTGGTGGGGTCTTAGGTCCGAAAGGCCATTTAGTCGAGAAAATAGCAGTTGCTTACCTCTTCGTAGTACCACACCATCCCAATCCACATATATGATAAGCTGCTTGGTGGACCTTATCGGCCTAGCGCGCGGCGCACCCTAGACGATTTTTTTTGCAGAGCCCGGGGTCGGGTCCTGGGCACACGTGGTGGGAGCTAAAAATCCTCAAAGTTTGGGCCTTTTACCCGCAATTCTGCATCAATCCACCAGGTGGCTCCCGGAACGTCTCGATTCCAATATATTCCATTACATTCCATTACAGGCAAATATATTGGGATTGGGATGGCGTATATATTTATCATTCGTTGAAGTGTTTTGTAATGTTTTTAATACTTTTAACATGCCCAACATCCATAGACATTAACATTTTAAAGTGTTGGCTACTTTGATAAGGCAACACAAACGTCCTTTCACAAAGTTTCCAACTATCTTTGATATATTTATAATGCCAGTAAACCGACAAACACGTAACCACAGTGAGCCAGCCTGCCCTTCTGAAACTCTTGTCCGAACGCCTTACTTTCAAATTTTCAAGTTACCTAACGTTACTGCTGCATTACTTAAGGTGGAAGCGAAAAATGTAAAAGCTTCTGAGCGAACACCAGTCAGAATCCGAATGTTAAACAATACACCTGCATATAGTCAGCACAAAAAGATTGCTCACACATTAAAATCATGCCCAAGATAATGGAACGATGACGTTCAGAAGTAAGTTATAATCCAGCGTAGTACTAGGTTATTGTTTTGGCACCACAAGGACAGATGCTGTACTTCATCCCGGTAGGGCGTTTCATTATTGTCTGTAATCAAGCCTATCACCATGGTGTCATCTGCGAATTTGACTATGGTGTTTGAACCATAGGCAGGTACACAGTCATGGGTGAAGAGAGAGTACAGAATCGGGCTAAGAACACAACCTTGTGGAACGCCAGTGTTCAAGGTGATGGTTGATGAATGAAGGTTGCCTAATCTAACAGATTGGGGTCTGTTAGACAGGAAGTCTAAAATCCAGTGGCAGAGTGATGTGCTGATACCCAGATGGTTGAGTTTGGATATCAGCATAGACGGAATCACTGTGTTGAATGCAGAACTAAAATCGATGAACAGCATACTCACCTATGAGTTTTGACAGTCCAGTTGGGTTAGTGCCGTGTGTAGTGCTGTTGAGATAGCGTCCTCGGTGGATCTGTTGCTACGATAAGCAAACTGGTGTGGGTCCAGCGTAGCAGGCAGGCAGGATTTCAAGTGAGAAAGAACTAGTCTTTTAAAGCACTTGGAAATTATTGGGGTGAGTGCTACAGGTCGAAAGTCATTAAAGTCTGAAGCAGTAGAATGCCTAGGCACAGGCACAATGATGGCTGACTTAAAGATAGATGGTACAGCTGCCTGGGCAAGCGAAACATTAAAGATGTGAGCGAAGACACCCGCAAGTTCCACAGCACAAGCTCTTAGCACACGGCCAGGTACACCATCAGGGCCAGCTGCCTTCCGTGCATTCACTCTGCTCAGCATGCGACTGACATCCGAAGTGGAAAGTACAAGTGGGTTGTCGTCGGTGGAAGATTTATTGAAGATATCAATATCATCTGGTCGAAACGAGCGTAGAAGTTGTTCAGCTCATCAGGGACTGAAGCACTGTTGGTAGATGGAACAAAGCTAGTTGGTTTATAGTCAGTCAGGGCGTGTATTCCCTGCCACGTACGCCGAGGGTCAGAGGAGGTAAAGTGCTCCTCAATCCGGCGTTTGTAGCAGTGCTTGGCTATAGCTATTAGTCTCTTCATATTGCCAGCAACCCCAGTGGGCGGTACAGAGGACTCTTGTACCCTGAGCGCTTGTTGATTTGTTTCAGGACAGAGTTAGTGTAGGTGTCCAAGTGGATGTGTGAGACTGTGGTGGCTCGGGCAGCATACTCACTCCAGTCGGTGTGCTGGAACTGTTGCTGAAGGAAGGAGTCAGCCCCATCCATCCAGATCTTTACAGTTCTGGTTGAAGGCTTAATCCTATGCATGACTGCAGTGTATTTGGGAAGCAGGAACAAAGAAAGATAATCGGACAGTCCAAGATGGGGGAGGGGTGTTGTTTTGAAGCTGGTTAAAGTCAAACCGATGCTGAATCCGGTGTTTGTGCGGTGAATGTTAATTTCCAAAAGTGTCTGTCTGTCGTAACTGTAGTTCGCAAGAGTTATTTGCGCAAGAAAACTGGAGATAGCTAAGTACAGAAGTATAACATCACTAAAACCGGTAAGACGCTGAGCCTCGCAGTGTGATCGCGATGCCATCTTGGTCCTGGGAGACCAAGGACCATTTCCTATGGAAATCAAGGTCCCAGAATCTGGAGGAAGAGAGGAGAGGCACAGAATCCACGTTGCTCGAGGTACCCTGCAAAGTTTCCACAGTCAGTGGCAGTTTGGGGTCCCATGTCATCTGATGGTGTGGGTCCACTGTATTTTCTGAGGTCCAAGGTCAACGCAGCCGCCTACCAGGGAGATTTAGATTACTTTATGCTTCCTTATGCCTCCAAGCGAGGTGGGTTAGTGCAGTGTGTAGTGCTGTTGAGATAGCGTCCTCGGTGGATCTGTTGCTACGATAAGCAAACTGGTGTGGGTCCAGCGTAGCAGGCAGGCAGGATTTCAAGTGAGAAAGAACTAGTCTTTTAAAGCACTTGGAAATTATTGGGGTGAGTGAGGCACAAGCACAACGATGGCTGACTTAAAGATAGATGGTACAGCTACCTGGGCAAGCGAAACATTAAAGATGTGAGTGAAGACACCCGCAAGTTCCACATCACAAGCTCTTAGCACCCGGCCAGGTACACCATCAGGGCCAGCTACCTTCCATGCATTCACTCTGCTCAGCATGCGACTGACGTCCGAAGTGGAAAGTACAAGCTCGCACAAATCACTCAGAGAGAGCGGGCAGCATGCACAAAACACTCAGAGAGAGCGCGCAGTTTGCACAAAACACTCAGAGAGCGCGCAGATTGCACAAAACACTCAGCGAAAGCGCGCAGCACGCACAAAACCCTCAGCGAGAGCGCGCAGTTTGCACAAAACACACAGAGAGAGCGCAAAGCTCGCAAAAAAAAACTCAGAGAGAGCGCGCAGTTCGCACAAAACACTCATAGAGAGCGCGCAGTTTGCACAAAACACTCAGAGGGATGCGCAAAGCTCGCAAAAAAAAAAAAAAAAAAAAAAAAAAAACCTGAGAGAGCGCGCAGCGCGCACAAAACATTCAGCGAGAGCGCGCAGTTTGCACAAAACACACAGAGAGAGCGCGCAGCACGCACAAAACACTCAGAGAGAGCGCGCAGCACTCACAAAATTTCTGTTGAAGCCATAGCATAACTCAATGGTGAGTCAAAAGCGGCAGAGGTTACTTTTTTTTTTAAAAAACCGTGACCCAGGCAAAGCTCCATATTTGTAACGGCAAATGCAAAGCTGGTTAAGGCATAACTTTGTTGGGGTTAACCTTTTGTCTGAAGTGTCTTACATAACTTCAAGTCTTGTGTGAATGTGTTCACCGGAAAAATACTCCAACAGCGCTCCGTATAACATGGATAAAACAATTATTTACAACACATACCAAGTCGACGTTAACAGAGCACGTTTTATAAATAATATAGAAGACACGGGTTAGCCTTTTTTTTGTAAGCACAGGGCTGACATTTTATGAAACACACTTTACCTTGTGTGAGCACTATATCTACAATGTTTGAATCCATTTTTAAAAAAGGTTCTTCTTTTTTGCAGCTTGAACACAACTAAATCAGATGCAGTGGGCATGTAAATTTTGCAAATTTGTGTATGAAAGAAAGGGCAACTGCTTAGACATTACAGATACAGAAACATGGTGGTTACAGCCACCAGTGAAACGCATGTTGGAGCGCTGGCCAGCCCTTTTCAGAAAGCAGCAGGTATGGTAACAAATATGTAATTTATGTAAAATAAAACATACAATCGTATTAACATGAACATATTACTTCTACAAGAGTAAATGTATTTTAATTTGTGTAATCTGTTAATGTGGTACAAATCGAATTATGGCTCTATGTGTGCTGTGTTTTTCCTAAAGGTTTTTGCTGAGTTCACAAGGGTGGCAAGTAAAGATCTTGAACAAGACTTTTTTGAGGCCTTGGACAGTCACACCCCACGATTCCTTGAGATCTTTAAATCCAGGAAAGGAATTATTGGCAGTACACTTGCAGACATTGTTGCCCAAGTTGAAATTAAGGTAAGGAATCTTTTTATTACAATTTGGAATGTTACTTTTATAAGAGTGATCCAGTCACCTCCTTAATGGAACACTAGATAATATTTTTTACCTTAATTTTTTAGCTTAATTACAGCTTAAAAATCATTGTGATGCTCCACTGATCTTAGCTAGTGTTCCTTTAAGGTTGGTTAGTTTTCCTGTAGACTTGTCATCATCAACTAATTCCAAACATGAGAACCAACATTTATTTGCCATGGAGCTGCACTATTTCCCGAAAACTATTAAAGACAAATCAGTTATTTTTGTGCTGTGTAATGTTTCTTTCATTTTTAATGGTTCTTTCTAAAACCATGGAGCCCAAAGACAGACAAGTTAAACAAAACAGCACAAACACCCAATAATATTTTTTTTAGCAGATGAATCCTGTTTTAATGGGATGGTAACATATATTATAGAACACAGACACCTATGTGTTTTAACTTATAATTTATCACACATTTGTCTCATGTTTATTTTTAGATATTTTGGTTTGTTTTTTCTTAACTTGTAGATCCAGGATATTACAGCAATGTGGACTGCTGTCCTTCGTTGTCTTCCAGGTTTATCTTGGAGATTAGGCAGTGAGTACTTCAAGGTCTGTTTTGTAAGTATTACATCAAATTGTATAATTAAAATTTACTTAGTGAAGACATGAAGGTTTTGCAATAATATATTTTTTCATTATATTTACCTTTTGTCTGCAGGATTCAGATACCATCACAGATTTCATTCAGGTTCCTGATGGGTTATTGACTGTTATACCTGAAGACAGCCAGCAACCAGGTCCAAATGCCATACACTTTGAGCCATCTAGCATTAATATCATACTGGAAGGTAACGTTATGGAGAACATTGAAAACCATGCTCAAGCTATTTGCCTGACATTTGAACTACTATAAAACCTTCATTTGGACTATCCCAAAAGACTGGAGAACACATTTGACTTGCTAAACCTGGGAGTAGGCAATCTGAGCCCAAAATAATTTAAGGGATTTCTAAGTTTCGATGGACCCAGCTTTACCCTCTTATTGATGTTAGGCTCTCATTTATATGGTTTGCACTTGCAAAATGTTCTTGTGTTGTTCATAATGTGTCAAAGCACTTAAATTTATTGTGCAAAACTTTAGCTTGGTTAAGTGCATTAAACATTATTGTACATTTTTGTTTATTACACAGACTGTGCCATTTGAGTCATTCAAGAATAAAGATTACTGGAGGTTTTCTTTTAAAAAATATTTTTAATTGACTTAAATGTGGAATTAATTTTATTTTTGGGTAACTTTATGTATTTAGATAGGCTGATGTGCTCTGTGATGTAATGGAATTTGATTAAAATAAACCAGAAGTACTACTGAATAATAATTCTTTGTTGTGCTTACTTTATTTTTCTAAGGCAATCGGTTTCCTAAATTCTATTAAGTAAACAGGACTCTTGTGGAATTATGTTAACTTGGGTAACATAAGTTGGCAGTACTTAAAAATGGCAACTTACATCTATGTACTACTTAATGTCAGAACAACTCATATCAATTAAGTAAATACAGTTGCGTTTTAAGTACACTTAAATGATAGACGTTAAGTTAACATAACTTCAAAATAATAGTTATATTTACTTAACTATTTCAAGGCAACCGGATTCCTAAATTCCTTTAAGTAAGATCAACTTATCACATTTTACAGTGCAAAGAAAAACCTCAGCGAGAGCCCGCAGGACGTACAAAACACTCAGCGAGAGGGTGCAGCACGCACAAAACCCTCAGCGAGAGCGCGCAGCACGCACAAAACACACAGAGAGAGAGCGCAGTTTGCACAAAATACTCAGAGAGACCGCAAAGCTCGCAAAAAAAACCTAAGAGAGATAGCGCAGTCCGCACAAAACACTCAGCGAGAGCCAGCAGTTTGCACAAAACACTCAGATCGCAAAGCTCGCAAGAAAAACCTCAGACAGATCGCACAGCACGCACAAGATACTCAGAGAGATCGCAAAGCAAAAAAAACCTCAGAGAGAGCGCAAAGCTCGCAAAAAAACACAGAGATCGCAAAGCTCACAAAAAAACCTCAGAGAGATCGCGCAGCACGCACAAAACACTCAGAGATCGCAAAGCTCGCAAAAAAACCTCAGAGAGATCGCAAAGCTCGCAAGAAACGCCTCAGACAGATCGCGCAGCACCCACAAAACACTCAGAGAGATCGCAAAGCTCACAAAAAAACCTCAGACAGATCGCGCAGCACCCACAAAACACTCAGAGAGATCGCAAAGCTCGCAAGAAAAGCCTCAGAGAGATCGAGCAGCACCCACAAAACACTCAGAGAGATCGCAAATCTCATAAAAAAAACCTCAGAGAGATCGCGCAGCATGCACAAAACACACAGAGAGATCACAAAGCTCACAAAAAAAAACATCAGAGAGATGGCGCAGCACGCACAAAACACTCAGAGAGATCGCAAAGCTCACAAAAAAAAAACATCAGAGAGATGGCGCAGCACGCACAAAACACACAGAGAGATCGCAAAGCTCACAAAAAAACCTCAGAGAGAGCGCGCAGCCCGCACAAAACACTCAGAGAGATCGCAAAGCTCACAAAAAAACCTCAGAGAGATCGCAAAGCTCGCAAGAAAAACCTCAGAGAGATCGCAAAGCTCGCAAGAAAAACCTCAGACAGATCGCGCAGCATGCACAAAACACACAGAGAGATCGCAAAGCTCACAAGAGAAGCCTCAGAGAGATCGCAAAGCTCACAAAAAAACCTCAGAGAGATCGCAAAGCTCGCAAGAAAAACCTCAGAGAGATCGCGCAGCATGCACAAAACCCACAGAGAGATCGCAAAGCTCACAAAAAAAACTCAGAGAGAGCGCAGCACGCACAAGATACTCAGAGAGATCGCAAAGCTCGCAAAAAAAACCTCAGAGAGATCGCGCAGCATGCACAAAACCCTCAGAGAGATCGCAAAGCTCACAAAAAAAAACTCAGACAGATCGAGCAGCATGCACAAAACACACAGAGAGATCGCAAAGCTCGCAAAAAAACACTCAGAGAGATCGCGAAGCTCACAAAAAACCTCAGACAGATCGCGCAGCACCCACAAAACACTCAGAGAGATCGCAAAGCTCGCAAGAAAAGCCTCAGAGAGATCGAACATCACGCAAAAAACACTCAGAGAGATCGCAAAGCTCACAAGAAAAAAAACATCAGAGAGATGGCGCAGCACGCACAAAACACTCTGAGGTTTTCTTGTGAGCTTTGCGATCTCTCTGAGTGTTTTTTGCGTGATGTTCGATCTCTCTGAGGCTTTTCTTTCGAGCTTTGCGATCTCTCTGAGTGTTTTGTGGGTGCTGCGCGATCTGTCTGAGGTTTTTTGTGAACTTTGCGATCTCTCTGAGTGTTTTTTTGCGAGCTTTGCGATCTCTCTGTGTGTTTTGTGCGTGCTGCGCCATCTCTCTGATGTTTTTTTGTGAGCTTTGTGATCTCTCTGTGTGTTTTGTGCGTGCTGCGCGATCTGTCTGAGGTTTTCTTGTGAGCTTTGCGATCTCTCTGAGAGATCTCGCAGCACGCACAAAACACACAGAGAGATCGCAAAGCTCACAAAAAAAACCTCAGACAGATCGCGCAGCACGCACAAAACACACAGAGAGATCACAAAGCTCACAAAAAAACATCAGAGAGATGGCGCAGCATGCACAAAACACACAGAGAGATTGCAAAGCTCACAAAAAAAAAAAAACATCAGAGAGATGGCGCAGCACGCACAAAACACTCAGAGAGATCGCAAAGCTCACAAAAAAAAAAACATCAGAGAGATGGCGCAGCACGCACAAAACACAGAGAGATTGCAAAGCTCACAAGAAAAGCCTCAGAGAGATCGCAAAGCTCACAAAAAAACCTCAGAGAGATCGCAAAGCTCGCAAGAAAAACCTCAGAGAGATCGCAAAGCTCGCAAGAAAAACCTCAGACAGATCGCGCAGCATGCACAAAACACACAGAGAGATCGCAAAGCTCACAAAAAAAACATCAGAGAGATGGCGCAGCATGCACAAAACACACAGAGAGAGCGCGCAGCACGCACAAGATACTCAGAGAGATCGCACAGTTTGCACAAAATACACAGAGAGATCGCGCAGCACGCACAAAACACACAGAGAGATCGCAAAGCTCACAAAAAAACCTCAGACAGATCGTGCAGAACGCACAATACATTCAGAGAGATCGCAAAGCTCACAAAAAAAACCTCAGACAGATCGCACAGCACGCACAAAACACACAGAGATCTCAAAGCTCACAAAAAAAAACTCAGACAGATCGCGCAGCACGCACAAAACACACAGAGATCGCAAAGCTCGCAAAAAAACCTCAGAGAGATCGCAAAGCTCGCAAGAAACGCCTCAGACAGATCGCGCAGCACCCACAAAACACTCAGAAAGATCGCAAAGCTCACAAAAAAACCTCAGACAGATCGCGCAGCACCCACAAAACACTCAGAGAGATCGCAAAGCTCGCAAGAAAAGCCTCAGAGAGATCGAGCAGCACCCACAAAACACTCAGAGAGATGGCAAATCTCATAAAAAAAACCTCAGAGAGATCGCGCAGCATGCACAAAACACACAGAGAGATCGCAAAGCTCACAAAAAAAAACATCAGAGAGATGGCGCAGCATGCACAAAACACACAGAGAGATCGCAAAGCTCACAAGAAAACCTCAGAGAGAGCGCGCAGCCCGCACAAAACACTCAGAGAGATCGCAAAGCTCACAAAAAAACCTCAGAGATCGCAAAGCTCGCAAGAAAAACCTCAGAGAGATCGCAAAGCTCACAAGAAAAGCCTCAGAGATCGCAAAGCTCACAAAAAAACCTCAGAGAGAGCGCGCAGCCCGCACAAAACACACAGAGAGATCGCAAAGCTCACAAAAAAAACCTCAGACAGATCGCGCAGCACGCACAAAACACACAGAGAGATCACAAAGCTCACAAAAAAAACATCAGAGAGATGGCGCAGCACGCACAAGATACTCAGAGATCGCAAAGCTCACAAAAAAAAACCTCAGACAGATCGCGCAGCACGCACAAAACACTCAGAGAGATCGCAAAGCTCGCAAAAAAAACCTCAGACAGATCGCGCAGCACGCACAAAACACTCAGAGAGATCGCAAAGCTCGCAAAAAAAACCTCAGACAAATCGCGCAGCATGCACAAAACCCTCAGAGAGATCGCAAAGCTCACAAAAAAAACATCAGAGAGATGGCGCAGCATGCACAAAACACACAGAGATCGCAAAGCTCACAAAAAAAAACCTCAGACAGATCACGCAGCATGCACAATACATTCAGAGAGATCGCAAAGCTCACAAAAAAAAGCCTCAGAGAGATCGCGCAGCACGCACAAAACACACAGAGAGATCGCAAAGCTCGCAAAAGAACCTCAGAGAGATCGCAAAGCTCGCAAGAAACGCCTCAGAGAGATCGCGCAGCACGCACAAAACACACAGAGAGATCGCAAAGCTCGCAAAAAAACACAGAGATCGCAAAGCTCACAAAAAAACATCAGAGAGATGGCGCAGCACGCACAAAACACTCAGAGATCGCAAAGCTCACAAGAAAAGCCTCAGAGAGATCGAACAGCACGCACAAAACACACAGAGAGATTGCAAAGCTCACAAGAAAAGCCTCGGAGAGATCGCAAAGCTCACAAAAAAACCTCAGAGAGAGCGCGCAGCCCGCACAAAACACTCAGAGAGATCGCAAAGCTCACAAAAAAACCTCAGAGAGATTGCAAAGCTCGCAAGAAAAACCTCAGACAGATCGCAAAGCTCGCAAGAAAAACCTCAGACAGATCGCGCAGCATGCACAAAACACACAGAGAGATCGCAAAGCTCACAAGAAAAGCCTCAGAAAGATCGCAAAGCTCACAAAAAAACCTCAGAGAGATCGCAAAGCTCGCAAGAAAAACCTCAGAGAGATCGCGCAGCACGCACAAAACACAGAGAGATCGCAAAGCTCGCAAGAAAAGCCTCAGAGAGATGGCAAAGCTCACAAAAAAACCTCAGAGAGAGCGCGCAGCATGCACAAAACACTCAGAGAGAGCGCGCAGCATGCACAAGATACTCAGAGAGATCGCAAAGCTCACAAAGAAAACCTCAGACAGATCGCGTAGCACGCACAAAACACACAGAGATCGCAAAGCTCGCAAGAAAAGCCTCAGAGAGATGGCAAAGCTCACAAAAAAACCTCAGAGAGATCGGGCAGCATGCACAAAACACACAGAGAGATCACAAAGCTCACAAAAAAAAAACATCAGAGAGATGGCGCAGCATGCACAAAACACACAGAGAGATCGCAAAGCTCACAAGAAAACCTCAGAGAGAGCGCGCAGCCCGCACAAAACACTCAGAGAGATCGCAAAGCTCACAAAAAAACCTCAGAGATCGCAAAGCTCGCAAGAAAAACCTCAGAGAGATCGCAAAGCTCACAAGAAAAGCCTCAGAGAGATCGCAAAGCTCACAAGAAAACCTCAGAGAGAGCGCGCAACCCGCACAAAACACTCAGAGAGATCGCAAAGCTCACAAAAAAACCTCAGAGAGATCGCAAAGCTCGCAAGAAGAACCTCAGAGAGATCGCAAAGCTCGCAAGAAAAACCTCAGACAGATCGCAAAGCTCGCAAGAAAAACCTCAGAGAGATCGCGCAGCATGCACAAAACCCACAGAGAGATCGCCAAGCTCACAAAAAAAACTCAGAGAGAGCGCGCAGCACGCACAAGATACTCAGAGATCGCAAAGCTCACAAAAAAAAACCTCAGACAGATCGCGCAGCACGCACAAAACACTCAGAGAGATCGCAAAGCTCGCAAAAAAAACCTCAGACAGATCGCGCAGCACGCACAATACATTCAGAGAGATCGCAAAGCTCGCAAAAAAACCTCAGACAAATCGCGCAGCATGCACAAAACCCTCAGAGAGATCGCAAAGCTCACAAAAAAAAACTCAGACAGATCGAGCAGCATGCACAAAACACACAGAGAGATCGCAAAGCTCACAAAGAAAAACCTCAGACAGATCGCGCAGCATGCACAAAACACACAGAGAGATCGCAAATCTCGCAAGAAAAGCCTCAGAGAGATCTCGCAGCACGCACAAAACACACAGAGAGATCGCAAAGCTCACAAAAAAAACCTCAGAAAGATCGCGCAGCACGCACAAAACACACAGAGAGATCACAAAGCTCACAAAAAAAACATCAGAGAGATGGCGCAGCATGCACAAAACACACAGAGATCGCAAAGCTCACAAAACAAACCTCAGACAGATCACGCAGCATGCACAATACATTCAGAGAGATCGCAAAGCTCACAAAAAAAAACTCAGACAGATCACGCAGCATGCACAAAACACACAGAGAGATCGCAAAGCTCGCAAGAAAAGCCTCAGAGATCGCGCAGCACGCACAAAACACACAGAGAGATCGCAAAGCTCGCAAAAGAACCTCAGAGAGATCGCAAAGCTCGCAAGAAACGCCTCAGAGAGATCGCGCAGCACGCACAAAACACACAGAGAGATCGCAAAGCTCGCAAAAAAACACAGAGATCGCAAAGCTCACAAAAAAACATCAGAGAGATGGCGCAGCACGCACAAAACACTCAGAGAGATCGCAAAGCTCACAAGAAAAGCCTCAGAGAGATCGAACAGCACGCACAAAACACACAGAGAGATTGCAAAGCTCACAAGAAAAGCCTCAGAGAGATCGCAAAGCTCACAAAAAAACCTCAGAGAGAGCGCGCAGCCCGCACAAAACACTCAGAGAGATCGCAAAGCTCACAAAAAAACCTCAGAGAGATCGCAAAGCTCACAAGAAAAGCCTCAGACAGATCGCAAAGCTCACAAAAAAACCTCAGAGAGATCGCAAAGCTCGCAAGAAAAACCTCAGAGAGATCGCGCAGCATGCACAAAACCCACAGAGAGATCGCAAAGCTCACAAAAAAAAACCTCAGACAGATCGCGCAGCACGCACAAAACACTCAGAGAGATCGCAAAGCTCGCAAAAAAAACCTCAGACAGATCGCGCAGCATGCACAAAACCCTCAGAGAGATCGCAAAGCTCACAAAAAAAACCTCAGACAGATCGCGCAGCATGCACAAAACACACAGAGAGATCGCAAAGCTCACAAAAAAAAACTCAGACAGATCGCGCAGCACGCACAAAACACAGAGAGATCGCAAAGCTCGCAAGAAAAGCCTCAGAGAGATGGCAAAGCTCACAAAAAAACCTCAGAGAGAGCGCGCAGCATGCACAAAACACTCAGAGAGAGCGCGCAGCATGCACAAGATACTCAGAGAGATCGCAAAGCTCACAAAAAAAACCTCAGACAGATCGCGTAGCACGCACAAAACACACAGAGATCGCAAAGCTCGCAAGAAAAGCCTCAGAGAGATGGCAAAGCTCACAAAAAAACCTCAGAGAGAGCGCGCAGCATGCACAAAACACTCAGAGAGATCGCAAAGCTCGCAAGAAAAGCCTCAGAGAGATCGCAAAGCTCACAAAAAAACCTCAGAGAGATCGCAAAGCTCGCAAGAAAAACCTCAGAGAGATCGCGCAGCGCACACAAAACACACAGAGACATCGCAAAGCTCACAAAAAAAACCTCAGACAGATCTCGCAGCATGCACAAAACACTCAAAGAGATCGCAAAGCTCGCAAGAAAAGCCTCAGAGATCTCGCAGCAGGCACAAAACACTCAGCGAGAGCGCGCAGTTTGCACAAAACACTCAGCGAGAGATCGCAAAGCTCACAAAAAAAACTCTCAGCCAGAGTGCGCAGCGCGCACAAAACACTCAGAGAGAGATCGCAGTTGGCACAAAACACTCAGAGAGAGCTCGCAGCACCCACAAAACGCTCAGAGATTCTCATTCTCTTCAATGACAGGAATAAATTTGAAGTGGGATAGTGAGATTGGGTCCCAATTTGTCAATATAGGCCCCAATTTTGGCCCCAAAGTCAAAGTTTTCGAAATTGGATCCCACTTCCAATTTATTTTACTATATTGGAATATATTGGAAGTGGTATCCCATTTCCAGTTTATTTGACTTGGCTGAAATAGACTGGAATTGGGATCCCACTTCCAATTCATTTCAGCCAAGTCATGTACGTGTTTCATGGGATCCCACTTCCAATTTATTTCAGCCAAGTCATGTACATGTTCCATGGGATCCCACTTCCAATTTATTTGACTTGAATGAAATCAATTGGAAATGGGATAGTGAGATTGGGTCCAAAATTGGTCCCAATTTGACTTGGTTAGAATAGATTGGAAGTGGGATCCCACTTCCATTCTATTTGATTTGACTGGAATAAATTGGAAGTGAGATAGTGAGATTGGGTCCCAATTTGTCAATATAGGCCTCAGTTCTGGCCCCAAAATCAAAGATTTCCAAATTCCAAATAGTAAAATAAATTGGAAGTGGGATCCCACTTCCAGTTTATTTGATTTGACTGGAATAGATTGGAAGTAAGATCCCACTTGCAATTTATTTGACTTGGTTAGAATAGATTGGAAGTGGGCAAACAAAGGAAAACATTTTTCATGAATAAATTTGCTGAACATAACATACTACGCAAGATCCCAGTGACCCCATCTTCTGATATGTTGTTTGGGGGACTCAGATGATTCAGTACTCGACGCCGTGAAGTCGGTAGACCCCCCCAAGCTCAGTTTCTGGACATCCCACTCCCAATTTATTCCCATTCAAATTTCATTCATGGGTTTTGGACACCCCTTAAAAGGGTCCGAATGACCCCAAATGTTAATATGTTTATTGTGCACACCCCACGAGACAGCCTGTGAAGTTGTGTAAGCCTAACTTCAAGTCAAATATATTGGGAGTGGGATCGGTCAGTTCCGAGTCTGACGTCCCACTTCCAATCTATTGCATTCAATTAAAATACATTGGGAGTCGGATCGGTCAGTTCCGAGTCCGACGTCCCACTTCCAATCTATTGCATTCAATTCAAATACATTGGGAGTGGGATCGGTCACTTCCGAGTCTGCCGTCCCACTTCCAATCTATTGCATTCAATTCAAATACATTGGGAGTGGGATCGGTCACTTCCGGGTCCGACGTCCCACTTCCAATCTATTGCATTCAATTCAAATACATTGGGAATGGGATCAGTCAGTTCCGTGTCCGACGTCCCACTTCCAATCTATTGCATTCAATTAAAATACATTGGGAATGGGATGTCCGACGTCTGCGCCAGACTTGACTAACCCCACCCACCAGCACAAACCAGGCAAGTAGATTACACAGCGAACAGGTAAGTGATTTTAAGGATACACTTACAGATAATGGCCATTTGTTTGCCCATAGTAAGGGTGTATGTACAAAGCTTGCTCTAAGGAATATAAACATTTGTTACAGTATCAAGACTGTCTGTCAGTCTGAAATGATGAATATTTAGCACTAAATCAAGCCACTCCTACAGGCTATAAATATGTACACAGCCCCAGACTGACGGGCAAAGGGGGTGGATTATGTATAATTTACAAAAATAATTTAATTATTAACCAAAAACATGGTTACAACTTTACTTCCTTTGAAATTATGTACATTAACATAATTAACCCCGCCACAAATAAGAACACAATCTCCTTATTAAACATTTATAGACCACCAGGGCCATATTCAGAATTTATAAAAGAATTTGGTGAACTAGCTGCTAATTTAGCAGTGTCCTGTGATACGTTAATAATTGTAGGAGACTTTAACATTCATTTTGAGAAAAGTGATGATCCCCTAAAAAAGAACATTCACATAAATCATAGATACTGTTGGTTTCACACAAAATGTATCAGGTCCTACTCATTATTGTAATCACACACTAGACTTGGTTTTGACCCTGGGCACGAACATAAAAAACTTAAATATTCTCCCGCAGTCTTCCACAGTCTCAGACCACTACATAATTTCGTATGAATAGTTTAGATATAAAAAAAAATGTACATGCCCACATTACTATATAAAGCGCTCACTAACCCCATCTACTTCCCCTAAATTTACTGAAAACATCACTGATTTATTGACCTCAGTCAGTAGTCCAGCGGACCCACTGGAGCTGGACAGACTAATGGACTACTTAGATAACACACTTTGATCAACTTTAGATAGTGTAGCACCACTTAAGCGTAAAAAGCTACGACAGAAAAAACTCGCTCCCTGGTATAATGAAGAAACACTCACCTTAAAACAAACCGTAAGGAAATTAGAGCGGAAATGGCGGTCGACTAAACTGGAAGTATTTCACTGTGCCTGGAAAAACAGCCTTATCGAATTTAGAAGGGCGCTCGTCAATGCACGTTCAGCACATCTGGCCTCACTGATTGAAAATAATAAAGACAATCCTAGAGCACTCTTTAATGTAATCTCTAAACTTACAAACAATCGGGCAGCTACTGATACACAGATCCCAGCTGTTCACACCAGCAATGCTTTTATGGACTTTTTTAACAATAAGATTGAACATATTAGACAAACAATATACTAAATCCAGCCTGTCTGTCATCTGGTGTGGATGATATAGAACAAAACAGAGAAGGACGACTAGAGGACTTTGACCCACTACCACAGCTAGAATTGGATTGACCTGTTTGTATGACCTGCACACTTGATGCAATACCAACAAAACTATTTAAAGAAGTATTACCAGTCATAATCAATCCCCTTTTAACAATCATAAATTCGTCCCTTATACTGTATGTGATCACGTACACAAAGCATTTAAACTAGCAGTTATTAAACCCCTGATCAAGAAACCGAATCTTGATCCTAGTGTACTATCCAATTACAGACCTTCTCTTCATATTTAAGATCTTAGAAAAAGTTGTGGTCCAACAACTTCCCTCATACTTGCATAAGAATAACATATATAAAAAATTTCAATCTGGTTTTAGGCCACACCATAGCACCGAAACGGCTTTAGTTAAGATAGCAAACAACCTTCTTCTCACCTCTGATCGAGGCTGCGTATCCATGCTAGTTCTACTCGACCTCAGTGCAGCTTTTGATACAAGTGATCATACTATTCTGCTAGAAAGATTAAAAAACATGGTTGGAATAACAGGAACGGCCCTATCATGGTTTAAGTCTTATCTCAAGGATCGCTACCAGTTTGTAAAAGTAAATAATGTTTCTTCTTTGTAAGAAAAAAATGAGATCTGGAATTTCCCAAGGCTCCATTCTAGGACCTTTACTATTCATATTATAAATGCTGCCACTGGGCAGAGTTATTAGCAGGCATGGCATTACCTTCCACAGTTACACAGATGACACACAGTTATACATATCAGCCAAACCAGATGACAAACCTACACTAAAGAAAATGGAGGACTGTGTTAAAGAAGTGAAGCATTGGATGTCATACAATTTCCTTCTGCTAAACAGCGACAAAACCGAGGTTCTCCTTCTAGGTCCAAAACCTGTTATAAATAAGGTATCAGACTTAATACATAATTTTGACTTCCCTGTTCTCCCTAGCTCATCAGCTAAAAATCTGGGTGCCATAATTGATTCAGATCTATCATCATGATCAGCATATAGGTAAAATTACAAAAACAGCTTTCCTACATCTTCGGAACCTCGCTAAGTTAAGAAATTCCTTATCCCACCCAGATGCAGAAAAATTTGTTCACGCTTTTATTACATCAAGATTAGATTATTGCAATGCACTTTTATCAGAATGCTCCAGCAGAAACTTGAGTAAACTCTTTCTCCTACAAAGCCCCTCAGCTCTGGAACAATCTTCCAGCTAGTGTCCGGGACGCAGACACAGTCACTATGTTTAAGTCTAGGCTCAAAACACACTTGTTCAGTTTAGCCTTTGGCAACTAACCTCTGTCTAGTTTAAGGTTGTCATTTCAGGAACTCATGGACATGGGGAATCAGGGTAAACGCGGATGATGTGCTCACAATTTCTCTTTTTTGGAGCTGAAGGACGTCCTTGCCTGAGCTCCTTCTGGTTTCCCTCCTCCCAGTCTGTTACAGTCAGATCCGTCACATGCTCTTTTTCTCTGCTGCACTCAACTAAACTAACCGCTTCCCTTTACTGTTTTCTGAGAAAATGGTGGCCCACTGATGGAAGATTGTTTGCTGGATTCTCCTGCGGCCCAGACCAGACCAGACCAGCTGCTCACCTCCATCTACTGCTGCCAGCCTCTGACCACTCACCATGATCAACTACACTGAAGTAGAAATGGACTCAGATTAGCAACATTGACTGATTCTTCCAAATCTGATGCACTATTATTATGCCCCAAGATTGATGTCACTATTATGATTATTATCATTATTATTATTATTATGTAGCATAATGACAATTCATTGGTGATCATTTAAAATTCAATCTATAGTTTGATCAGAGGAGGATGGGTCTCCTTTGTGAGTCTTGGTTCCTCCCAAGGTTTCTTCCTCCAGCCTTGAGGGAGTTTTTCCTTGGCAGTGTCGCCTTCCGCTTGCTCGCATTGGGCTTTGTTTTAAATGTTCTGTTCTGAAACTGTGAAGCTGCTTTGTGACAACGTCAGTTGTAAAAGGCGCTATACAAATAAAGTTGATGTTTGGATGTCTTTTCAACTTTAATCCAGAGTTTATTGGATGACATTTATGTACGTGATTTCCACATTGAAATAACGGCTTTAAAAGGACGTCTTTAATGTGACTTAGTTAGTCGTCTTTTCAACGTCAGTGTTTCATTTTCATTTTCAACCTTAAAAAAACGTTGATTAGACCACAGTCAAGTACATTATTTCAACATTGAATCAACGGCTAAATGTTTACTGGGATTGCAGTTAGCACACTACACTGATCAGAGCATTTTATTAAACACATATGGAAACATTCAGTGTCATGCTGAAGGGAGGAGATTGTTATTTAAGTTTAAGTGAAGACGACTGGACTGGAACGACAGCTCTAAAATGAATGAACTCTGAGTGAGAAACCGGAAGGTGGCAGAAGAGAACTGATGTAAAAACACAGAAGAAGACGACGATGAAGCTACGCACTCTTTTCAGTGACCGCGGCACGCGAGCAGCTCTCACCAGCCTCAGGGAACAGCTTCATCCCATAAATATGTCAATTTAACCTTCTATTTTTGGATACATATGTATTTTGGTATCGCCCAAATGTAGTCAACATCGTTAATGTTATGTACGTTATTCTATCAACTGCTATATGGTACATACGTAATATTGAACCGTTTTTAGTTTTGTTTGTTTGTTTTTTTTCCAAATGACAAACTTTAGCTAACCTGTTTAACTCTAGCTAGCTCTTTTTTCCCCTCTGACATAGAAAACATTTAAATGACATGACAATCGCTCATACATGAGTATTTTAATTTGAGTAATTATGTGGTTTGATGGCGAATTTTACAAGACGATGTGAGCATTTTTTATGTCACAGAACCGCTTCCCTCAGTATAAGAAATAAAATAAGAAATAAAACTGCTTAAACACATTAAGAAGACATAAAGTAGTAGCTACGTGGGTTAAAATACATTCTCAATCTCAGTGCTGGTTTTTTGGTGTAAAGTAATATTTTGAATATATAATTTCACATACACTCATTTTTTGTTAGTGAGTAGCAGTGAGTTTTGGCTGGTGATTAATGGGTTGCAGAAGGTTATATGAAAGCTATAGAAGCTTATTTACTGAGAGAAAAAAATAAACAAAAGCACGTGAAGTAGTTTATTTTTGGAGCTGTGAAGTTAGTACATTTTTTTCAAAATTAACTATGAACATGAACTAATTCATTTTCTTTATGTAATTATGTAAAGATGGACTGTAGTAAAAAAAAATGAGTAGGGCAGTGAAAAATGGTGGGCAGGGAGAAAAGCAAATAGGAGGTTAATTTAAGTTATTTAGATGAGATCTTTAGCATCAGTTGTAGCATAATCGTTTGTACTATAACCTCATAATCTTTTACATTTGAAGTTCTGTAGTTAATGAATTTGCATGCATAAGCAGTTTACAGTTACTCAGGAACAAGGCGTACAAAACTCAAAGAGCACGCACAGAACTCGTGCAGCTGGCGCACAAAACTCAGAGAGCATGCGCTGAACTCAGCGCTCACGCACAAAGTCATGGAGCACAAATGTCAGAGCTGGATTTTTTGTTTGCAAGTTATAAGTTTTACATTTGAGATGAATTTTTTTTGTGCATTCTTTTTGGCACAAATCAGATTCCATACAGGATTCACTAAAAATAATCAACAAGTTTGCGTCACCATTTGGAATGCTGCGGATGCTTTGAGAATTAAGAATAGGCTTGCGCAACATTTTGAAAGATTCCGGATGCGCTAAAAAAAAAAAAAAAACATCTAGCAAGGTAGAGGTAGAAGTCTGAGACGGTCAAAAATTTAGTATAAAAAAAAAAAACACAAAGGGGTACCCTTTATTATTTTTTTTTGGGGTGAAAACTGTGACCTCCTCAGATCTTCTCCAAACCCACACCGTGTGTCAGGGAAGTCCTGACAAAGACAGTGGTGTGGTTATTTTCGCTCTACCATATCCCAAAGCTGAGATATGGAGACCTCTTCTAGTCCATAAAATGTATAACTGTATATATCAAGATGGGATTCCTATTTCCAGTCAAGCTAGGTAAACACATGAGTAGAGGGTAACCTTTAAGTTTTACGTTTGATGTTAATTTTTTTTTTGTGCGATTCTTTTTGGCACCAATCAGGTTCCATACAGGATTCGCTAAAAATAAACAAGCTTGCGTCACCACTTGGATCGCTCCGGTTGCTACGAGAATTAAGAATTGGCTCTCGCAGCATTTTGGAATGTTACAGATGTGCTAAAAAAAATAAAGATTAGGCTCACGCCTCTTTTGTAAATGCTCCATGTGCTGAGTGAAGTATAGAATAGGCTTGCACAGCTTTTTGGAACCTTCAGGATTCCAAGGATTATGGAATCAGATTTGTGCCAAATATGAAACGCTCCATGGCTTTAGTGTGTGAGTTCTGAGTTCTGCGTGTGCTCTCTGAGTTTTGTGCACAAGCAGCACGAGTTCTGTGCACGAGCTCTCTGAGTTTTGTACACTGGATCCTTGAGTTTTGCAAGCAGTTTTGGCAAAAAGCTCTCGTGTGGGCGGGTTTTCTCAGGGGTACCTTCCCATTGGCTAATGAGTTTTTGAGTGACAACTCAGTGCCCAAGGCATTTTGGACTACACATGCGTACACCTACTTGCAGCTCAGCAGCGGAGAGACAGGAAAGATTTTAACATTAAAGAGTGAACAACTTTACACACACAAATTCTCTTTGTACTTTACTGTTTTAAAACGATGAAATACCTGCAAACTTCGACAATCAATGCAGATATTGAGGTAATGTTCTGTCTAAAACAAAGCATTAAAGATTTTACTGTGAGTACAAACCTGTTTGTCCCTCATTACCAGATACTGATCTGAGGTAAATGCACACCGAGGTCTGTTTACTCAGGATGAACCAGAATAAATGAGCACTTATTTGTTTATTTGTAAATTATTATTCATGAGTGCTTGAGCCCCTGTTCAGAAACCTATTGTGTACTAACATAGTGGTTCTTCGCTTTTCCATAATCACTGTTAGATGGTTTAAATGCCCAAATTTTATTTTGAAGATCACAGTTTTGAACAAATGGCATATGTGCATTTTGTTACAGGAGGTCTCAGAGAAAAGAGAAACATCACAGACAAGAGTGTTCCTGCTCCTTTAATGAATACAAATTTGCTTAATATCTAGCTCACACATTACTTCCTGGAAAACACCAGATGTAAAGTTTGAACCACAATCTGATTGAATCTCACGAGGCAGCCCACACCGAGAAAAGAACTGAAACAAACACTCAATTATAGTTCTTGCCTTAATGTTTCTCGAGGGTACAGCCTCCGGAAATCTAGTACACACATCCAATATTGTGAACAGATACTTATAACCCTTTTTTGTCTTGTGCAAAGGTCCAACACAATCTATCGTCACTCGCAAAAATGGAGAGTACACAATGGTGCACAAGGCACTTTCTGATTTGGCTTACCGGCTAGCTGACAAGCATGACATGTCCGACAGTAGGAGATTACATCTCGATGCATCTTCGGCCAATAAAAATAACGCAAGACTCTCTCTTGGGCTTTACGAATACCCACATGCCCTGCCATGGGTGCTTCATGTGCCAAGCGCAACACTTTCAACCTAAAACTCTTCAGCAACACAATCTGCTCCACAACACTCCAATCTTCAACAGCAGGATGATAAGGAGGCCTCCACTTCCGCATAAGCACTCCCTGATGCATATAGAAGACCTCTGCCGACTCCTCTGTCTCCTCCCGTGTACCAGCCCCCTTACACAATGAGGCCAACTCAGGGTCCTCCTTGAGCTCCTTGATTAAGGTTTCCCTATTAAACTGAGCTGCATCTGATTAACCTAGTTTTCCAAAGAAGGTATCTCCAAGCTCAAATGCTGCCTCCTCCAGCCCTCTCTGTGGAACCACCCCCTTGGGGCGAGACTGGGCACGGGTAACGACACAGGTTGAAAACACCTCAGGATACTCCCTGGCCAAAGCCTCTGTTTCTGGTACCTCACATGGCATGTGACTAATTAAAGGGGTTACCGAAACTTGAACCCCAGCAAGATCATTCCCCAATAGCATAGAAACTCCAGGGACTGGTAATGATGGCACTACTGCTACATTAACATAGCCATTTACCAAGTTAGAGGTTAGGTACACTTTATGCAATGGCATGGCACCAAACAAACTTCCCACACCCTGAAGCAACACTGAAGAGTCATTGAAACTGGCTAATCACGAACCCCTTGTAACAACAAGGACTGAACTGCACCAGTGTCCCTGAAAATTTTAATTTTGGTTTCTGGCTCCCCAGAACCAATGGACACTGTACAGCAGGAGACAAACCCATCATACAGAGAGGGGGTTATTTCAGACTCAGGATCCACACAACTAATAGTCCTCTCTGAACCAACTACCAATGCCACAGATTTTGAAGAGTCAGTATAAGACCCACGTCTGCACTTCTGCAGAACTGGACAACCTGATTTTATATGGCCAGGTTTTCTACAATAATGGCAGATTATTTCTCCCGAGGGAGTAGAATTTACAGGTTTTTGAAGTTGACTATGAGGTTTAGAGCCAGATGGCCCTTCCCTATGACTTTTAGTCTCTGCTGATTTAACCTCTGTATTAGCCTTTCTCCAACCACTGATCTCTCTTTCACTCTCGACTCCTTATGGGTAAATTCGTAAGTATCTGCCATCATAGCAGCCTTTTTAACTTCAGTCGCCCCATGCTCCTGAATGTACACTTCCTAAAGAACAGGTAGACTATTTTTAAACTGTTCCATAAGAACAAGCTGTTTTAAATCTGCAAAAGTATAAACTTCACATGCTTTCGTTCAAACACTGCCTCCTGCTGCCTAGCTACATCCAAATAGGTTTCCGCTAGCTTACGTCTAAGAGAACGGAATTTGTGCCTGTAAGTTTCTGGCACAACTTCATAGGCATTCTTCACTGCCGTTTTCACCGTGTCATACTCCATGGAGTGTGCAGAATTCAAAGCTGCATAAGCCTCCCGAGCTATCCCCTACAGGACACTCTGAACCAAAACGGTCCAACAATTCTCCAGCCAAGCTAATTCCGTGGCTATATTCTCAAAGGCATCAAAAAACACATCTACCTCGTCTTCCTGAAATTTTGGCATTAGATGTAGACATTTGGATACATCAAACCGAGTCTCATGTCTGCGCTGTTGTTGACTCTCCATCTGCGAGAGTTTAACCTTCTCCAACTCAATCTTAGCTAACTCCAGCTCCCGCAAACTATCCTTCTCCTTCTCTCGCCTACCCTTCTCTGCTTGTTCCCTAGCCAATCTTGCCTCAATGATGGAGTCACTCAAACCTAGGGACTGAGCAAGGATCTACTATCTTAATTTTATTCAACTCTGAATCTACCTCAATCTCATAATATTCAGCAAGCTGGAGCAACTGAGGCTTCTTTAATTTTATCCAGTCCGTTGTCTGCAGATGGGCTTGGATAAAACTTTCCGGATCAAACTGAGACATTTTTGGGAAAAAATTAAAAAAATACCAAAAGCCCCCCAGCCGAAATGAGGACAGACCAGAGACCCCTAACTCTAAGGCTACTAAAATTCAAACACCAAGAGGTAACCTATATTCCCCTATTGGCCTAAAATCCCTAAGTACCACCAAAGTATGACTACAAAACTAAAAGTACTTGACAATTTTGGCCACCTTACCTCAAGTCCTCTCATAGGACTTCTGAAAGAACACATACAACTCAAGAAGCCCCAAGTAGGCCACAATTTCCAACAGGTATTTTTGAGTCAAATCAACACCACCAAATCAGATTTCCTGAGAACTCAACCAAACATACCCAATTACCAAAGGTCTAGACTGTATACAATCAAGCAACTCTGCAATCCAATACCCACCTTAGCAAACAGCTAACCTCAACAGAGCACAAAACTATCAAGTTACAATCACACAGCCAACAATTAGATCACGAAAATAAGGTGTTGAAATCTATTGTGATGAAATGAGAACTTGGGAGGGTTCACTCTTCTTACCTAAAGATCCTCGAAGAACCCAAGCGCTGACTCCATGGTCGACCAGCCCAAGCATGTAGAGATTATTCAAAAGGGTAGGTAGTAATCTGGAGGTGCAACAGTTTCCAGAGTGCTAGAGAAAAATCAGCGCCAAAACTTCCACCATCTTATATATATCCAAAACGACGCTCCGGTATCTGGCCTCCAAAACCAGAGGTCCTCCCCTTTAAAGGCTCCACTTCAAGATCTCAAGAAAAGTAAGACCCCCCCCCAGTGGCTGGAGTGTGTATTGTGGGAGTCAAGTGTCTATCCCAGTGCACCTAGTTTATAAGAATCTATATTCAACACCATTAACTCTATTGAGAGAAAATCCCAGTTACGAAAATAATCACACCCCTATGTAAGTCAAGGCCTCCTTAATCAACAACATTTTTATTTTGTCAATAAGGTCCATACCACACTTCTGACATATTTCATAAAATATCACCATTTAATATTCTAAACATGTACATAAACAAATGCATACATTTTCAAATGACCTTGCCTTTTCCCCACAGATATCAAATAGAAATCAGAAGAATATCTATTAAACATACCTGAAAACCTGATTTTGGTGGCCTTAAAAGTACACTTACCCTATAATATAGCGTGATTCATATATCAAAGTATATGATCACATTCTAAAGTTGTCATATTGAGAAACAATGATAGAAACATTTTACTTCTCAACCTCAAGTAGACTGTAAGTAATTATTCAAATTTCAAAATTTAACAACCTGGCTATTAGCTCAGACATTACATAATGTGGGTTAAAAGCTAAGTAGAACACTTGCTATTCATCATAATGACACGTTGGCTAGCTGCAGCAAACATTAGAAAAGTAAGCCTAATGCAATAAAAAGTTTTGATGACTTTGTTCACTTGAGATGGCTAAAGAAAAAAACACAAACTTCAAACAAAATGACTGTTACCAACCTGACATGGCGCGCGCTCCTCTGCTCTTTGGGGCTTGAAAACTCCAGAATCCGATAGCTGCTAATCACAACGTATTAGTTGACTGCACAAACTTCTTGTCACACAGCCCACAACACCAACTCACGTTTTTCAGAACAAATTCAAAAAAGCCACACCGAATTTCAGCTGTCTAAAATGCTTCATGAAGGCTGTGGTAAATTCAAAGACTGCCCATTACCACTGCTGCAATGCCCATTATCACAAGTGTCTGTGGTGCTGCATCAGCATTCATCTTCCATCAGTTCAACAATTTTTTTCCCCTCGTGTAAGACACCTCTGTGTTGATATCTTATGTGGAAAAAAAATAAATAAATACACACACACACACACATTATATTAATTAATTATATTCTTATTGAAAGATGATACAGTAAACATATTAAAAATATTTCAGTGCAAATTTTCTGGTTCAACTTACAATGAACACTAATTATACAACTTTGCTATAAAAACTTTATCATGGAGGTAGTTTAGACCAGTTCTAAAAAAAATATCACTCAACACTAAACACACCCTTGTATTTACAGAAACTTTGAAAAAGCTAAACTTTTTAAGAAATATAATTCTGTTTAAAAATTTCTACAAAAAACAATAAACAAATTTCTTAAAATTGTGTTATTTGTGTTTGGTAGATTATTTCCTGGTTGTAACAATGCTTCTGGGCAATAAATCTTATACAGTTGGAAAGCCTGTTAAATGATGCCACATTTACCTTTTAAAGAGGCGCAACCCACATTCTCAGCTCTACTGCTCATCCCACAAATGCATGTTCCTTACAAATGTGGCACCGTTTAAAGGGGAAATTAACAGGCTTTCCAACGGTATGAGATAAACTGCCAAGAAGCATTGTTACAACAACAAAAAAATAATCTACCAAACACAAATTTCCTTACTTTTTATGCCAAGTTCATTTTTATAAGATACTCTTTGCAGTTATTTGACATTATTTCATTTGCATTTTGCCAGTCTTTGCTTTCATTATTGTTTTTATGGATTTTGCTGATAAGGTCTTTTGCTTCTGGAATCTCTCTAGAGTCTGCTTCGTGGTTTGCTTGAGTTTTGACAGAAGTTTCAAGAGTGGGTGGGTCTTAGAAGACTACATTCACCGTGAATCTCCTTTGGTCATCGATTTTGGACTTACAGGTGCTCTGAAATCTCCTCTGGGACCTAGCCATGCCCACCCCACCCCTAAATGGGACAAGCTTTTTTCCCCATACACAGCATCAGGTTAATTATCACTGTTCTGTATTAACCCTGTCATACTACCATAGCTACAGCTTTTTTAGTTAGCTTTCTAGTAACCGCCAACGCGCTGTCTGCCGCTGGGTTCTCTTGCCTGACCCGTGGAAGCTTTTTTCGCAGGACAAATTTGCCCGTTCTTTACCATGACCCTACTAACCTCTGTATTTTTTTGTTCCCTTTGTCTGGTTTTCTTTCTCCTGTCTCTCTCTCATGCTTTGAGATGTCCTGCTGCTCTCCAGGTGTTGCCCTGATCCAGCCCCTGTGTATCCTGTACAAGATCCTGGCCTTGTCTCATCTACACTATCATGCTTGGCCATGCTGTTTTACCTCAGATTAACTCTGCACCTACTTTTAACTCACACAGAATCCCTGATCACCTTCTCCTTCCTCAGACTCATACATCACTAATGTACTACATTTACATTACATCATCTGTCACCATTTCACTTTTACTTCTGTTCTGTTCTCTGTTGTGTCTCCGGTGTCGACCCGAGGAGGATGGGTTCCCCGTATGAGTCTTGGTTCCTTCCAAGGTTTCTTCCTCATGTGCTGAGGGAGATTTTCCTTGCCACTGTTGCCCCTGGCTTGCTCATAGGAGGCTTGGACCCGGATCTCTGTAAAGCTGCTTTGTGACGACTTTTTGTTGTGAAAAGCGCTATATAAATACAATTTGATTTGAATTAAATTTTAGTATTAAATAGCTGTTACAAACATTATAATAAATAGCTGAATGGTCTGAAGATATTGCAGATGCTCATATTTCTTCCCTATGTGTTTTTTCTCCATTCAGTTTACTAGAATTTTAAAAGGCTTATATAAGTGATTTGTGCAAAATATTTATGGTCTTGCTTAATGTAATTATTATACTGTCTAGATAAAGTTTTATACAATTTCTTGTGTTGTCAAATATGCATTTTTTCAACACACTATATATAGCAGGAAGTTAAAAAAAACCCAGAAGTTTAAAAAAGTGCAGGAACATATGTTTGCAATCTGGAATAAATAATACAAAACATAAATTAATTGTTATACTGACACAATTCCCAAAGTTTAAAGTCTGCATATTAAATACCAAACACAATGTTATTTTCAAAACACACACAGTGTATATATATACATATATTTATATATATATATATATATATATATATATATATATATATATATATATATATATATATATATATATATGCCATAGCAAAACTAGCACTAAATGTTAATCCATATTTACAAGCACAATACTGGAGTTTTCTGTTCTTTTTTAAATGCTGAAGCAGTTACTTTTTGTTCTTGTTTCATCAGAAAATAACTGTCACTCTGTTTAAGGTGGAACAGGAGAAATTTTAACTGGATGCTAGCTAACATTAGCAGACGCTAACATACAAATATACTGTAAAAAACATAATAATAAAATAACAATTAAAATTTAAGCAGTACATTTCTTCGTAGATGTCTTTCAGTAACTGTAAAACATTTATTTAAATTATTTGCAATTTGCTAAGACACATGGAAGACCTTTACATCCTGAGGTAGTGATAGCTTACAACCCGGTCTCACACCTACTCGTGATATAGTCACATATATAGGAGACTGCAATTCATGCTGAAAATATGCGATATGTCATGAATTGTAGACTACTATATCACGAGTAGGTGTGAGACCGGGTTGTAGCTTAACATTACTGGCTGATGTAACTTTGCTAACTGACAAAGCAACACATTTATGATTAAAACCAATATTTAACAAAAAATATATTCATTAAGCACATGTAAAATGTTGTATTCTAATCAAATGATATTTAAAAGAGACCGTAGCAAACTGGCTTCAATGGGAAAGCTCCATGGCTGGCGTTGCCAGCTCCCGCACGAGTTATGCACAGGGGCCATGTCTTCATTAATTCAGACTTATTATCCTGGATTTAAGTCCTTTATAGAGTATTTAGTTATTTTTTATAACGTCTCTTCCTTACACATGTAAACAATCGTACACACACAAAAATGCGTGTATTTGTATAACTAAAAATGTGAGTCTGTAAACAAGTTTTAGTCCCCACACCGAGATTATATCCATCTACACACAGACAAAGAGAGAGTCCACCAGTTTCGCTACACTACACTTTGGTTGGGTTTTTATGTACTGTTTCTAATTCTATATTTTTGTTGTGATATCAGTTATATTTGAATATGTATTTTGTCTCGTTCACCAGTGATATTTTTCAGTTATTGTAGTTAAAACAGCATTTAACTAATCCATACGGGCCTACTTACATATTCATGATAGGATTTACATCACACACTGTAGCTGACACGAAACATAAATCCTTTGTGAACATAGTCCCTACGTTTCATCTGAATTATTCATAACATAGTGAGCGAAGCACTGACCTATGGCTACGTTGAGCCCTACGTGAGCAGTGTGAAGACAGCAATATTAGTAAGCTGATCCCCATAGCAACTGGAAGTTAATTTTTCACAATAAAAAACCTCTGGTGTTTAGTACCTTAAAATTTGTAAACATGCATATTATTATATAACTTCATTCATAACATGCTCTAAAGCTTTTCATAATTTTATATCAAACAAACATCACTATTCTCTCACACTATGTGTGACACATACTGAGATTTGACATTGATAAATTATGTGCATTCTTTTAATAGCATACTGCTAAACAATACAGTGTCAATACAAACCCATGGTGAAATTAACTTTCCAGATCCTCCTCTTTCTGTAAACATGTATATGTTAAAATATACATTAAATTACTTATGTTTTATTTAATTATGTGTATCTACTTCTATATATACATTAAGAGAGGATAAATCTCCTTCAAAATGAAATTGAACAAAAAATTCTAAATTATAAAAGGGCTTTTTCAGCAGTTCAGTGGTGGTTGAAATGAGGGGTTTATATATATATATATATATATATATGTGTGTGTGTGTGTGTGCGTGCGTGCTTTTAAACGTATTTATATATGTATAATGTTTATACAAAATCTCATAAAAAAACATGGTCAAATCCAACACGCTTAGAGACCAACGGCATTCCATACACCTGGACCCCCATGACTACTGACGAAGAACACTCCCAGCTCTGTTTTCTGACTGTGACTCTGAGCCGAGTGTAGTCAATTCACAAAAAAACATTATAAGAACGCAGTACCAAAGCATGGCCCACTGAATTTACTGCTGAAAAAAGATCTTTTTTAATTCAGATTTTTTTTGTTCAATTTAATTTTGAAGGAGATTTATCCTCTCTTAACATATATAAGTATATACACATAATTAAATAACACGAGTAAATTAATGTATATTTAAACATAGTATACATGTTTACAGAAAGAGGAGGATCTGGAAAGTTAATTTCACTATGGGTTTGTATTGACACCGTATTGTTTAGCAGTATGCTATTAAAATAATGCACATAATTAATCAATGTGAATGAATTACGCCTCAGTATGTGTCACACACATATGAATAGTGAATAGTGATGTTTGTTTGTTATAAAATTATGGAAAGCTTTAGAGCATGTTATGAATGAAGTTATATAATAATATGCATGTTTACAAATTTTAAGGTACTAAACACCAGTTTTTTTATTGTGAAACATAAACTTCCAGTTGCTATGGGGATCAGCTTACTAATATTGCTGTCTTCACACTGCTCATGTAGGGCTCAACGTAGCCACAGGTCAGTGCTTAGCTCACTATGTTATGAATAATTCAGATGAAACATAGGGACTACGTTCACAAAGGATTTATGTTTCGTGTCAGCTACAGGGTGTGATGTAAATCCTATCATGAATATGTAAGTACGCCCGGATTTGAGGCCTCCCATTGGCAAAAACCTTAAGAAGCGTGTAAACGTGTCAATTTTGGTCACGTTATCACGACAAAATTTTACGTGTCAACACGCAAATTTTTAATAACGTGTTAACGAGCATGTGTTCACACGTTTAGAGCCCAACGCTGTTCTATAAGAGACCAACGCCATTCCATACACCTGGACCCCCATGACTGCTGACGAAGTGACACTGAGCCTGCTGTGGGCCAGCGCTGTTTTCTGACTCTGACTCTGAGTGTAGTCAATTCACAAAAAAACATTATAAGAACACAGTACCAAAGCATGTCTCAATGTTGCATGTAGGTATTTTAGTATTGAATTCCTCTGTTTTTTTGTTTTTTTTTTCATTTGTTTTAAATTATGCTTCAAAGGAATACATCTACAAATGAGTATGTGCAAGTGTGTAAAGCTCTGATATTTAAGTACCCTTTTCTGAAGGAAAATGAGTAAGATAGGGATATCCAAACTCAGATATTTCTGTAATGGTAATTTTTATATGTCTCTGTTGAAAGAACTTGTCTGCTTGTTTGTCTGTATGTTAATTTCTAATCATCAACAGAACTCACAAACTAAGTGTATGTCAGGTCAGCTCGAGGTCAATGCTTTATTAGAACAAACCACATCTTGTATATCAAACTGAGATGTCTCTAAGGAAACTAAGCTTGCAGAAACATCGAGTGATTATCTTATGGTTATGACGTATAAACTACCTATATAAATATCTCTGTGAAAACATCTTCTTTGTCCACATTCACATAGTACTCTCTGCTATTGTATGTTGACCACCTTAAGGTTAAATAAACTACTTTCTGATTCCAAATGCTCTGTTAGATTTCAATTCTTAATACTTGTCCTTATTTTCTCCATCACAATTTCAAAAAATACATATCAAATTCAAATGTGTACGCAGTACACATTTTAAAATGCTTGTGACAATGATACATGTGTACGTTGAACGTTTTCAAATCTATGCCTTCTTTTTTTGTACAAGACTCTGTATAATCAGTAATGTTGGAATTGAAATGTCCAAAATTGGAATAATCTGAAATATTTAACATGGAAAAGGTTAAGTACTAGCTGCCCGAGTACCATTTTCAAATGACCAATCATATGTTGCATTAACTTAATAAAAAATAAATAAAAACTACACTGACATACTCCCATCTGGCCACAAATGGGAGTATGTGTCCACAATTCCATTTAGACCTAACAGGTGGTGGTGGGGTCTTAGTTCCGAAAGGCCATTTAATCGAGAAAATAGCATTTGCTTACCTCTTCGTAGTACCACACCATCCCAATCCACATATATGATACGCTGCTTGGTGGACCTTATCGGCCTAGCGCGCAGCGGCCCCTAGACGATTTTTTTTGCAGAGCCCGGGGTCGAGTCCTGGGCACACGTGGTGGGAGCTAAAAATCCTCAAAGTTTCGGCCTTTTACCCGCAATTTTGCATCAATCCACCAGGTGGCTCCCGGAACGTCCCGATTCCAATATATTCCATTACATTCCATTACAGGCAAATATATTGGGATTGGGATGGCGTATAAATATATATCATTCGTTGAAGTGTTTTGTAATGTTTTTAATACTTTTAACATACCCAACATCCATAGACATTAACATTTTAAAGTGTTGGCTACTTTGATAAGGCAACACAAAAGTCCTTTCACAAAGTTTCCAACTATCTTTGATATATTTATAATGCCAGTAAACCAACAAACACGTAACCACAGTGAGCCAGCCTGCCCTTCTGAAACTCTTGTCCGAACGCCTTACTTTAAGATTTTCAAGTTAGCTAATGTTACTGCTGCATTACTTAAGGTGGAAGCGAAAAATGTAAAAGCTTCTGAGCGAACACCAGTCAGAATCCGAATGTTAAACAATACACCTGCATATAGTCAGCACAAAAAGATTGCTCACACATTAAAATCATGCCCAAGACAATGGAACGACGACGTTCAGAAGTAAGTTATAATCCAGCGTCAGGTAATTTAATGTGGAAGCGAAGAGTTGCAATACAACATTGAGCTTCTGGGCAACCTCAATGTTAAGAATCAGTAGTTTAAATTATACAAGCACATACAGGTGCTGGTCATAAAATTTGAATGTATGCAAGACATGGGTTTCATCTGTCATATTCCTTATGCCAAGCCACTCTTGAACAAGAGACAGCGTCAGGAAAAAGGACTGGACTGCTCCTGAGTGGTCCAAAGTTATGTTCCCTGATTAAAGTAAATTAGATTAGATTAGATTCAACTTCATTGTCATTGTGCAGAGTACAATACAGGGCCAATGAAATGTAGTTAGCATCTAACCAGAAGTGCAATATATAACATTATTTACATAATTTACATAAAGTGCAGTAGTGATATTATAGTGATTTTCTTGCCATGCCCAGGCAGCGTTTATGGTAGATGTCCTCGAAGGAACTTGAAACTGGACACCTCATCCACTGCAGTTCCGGTGATGTAAATGGGGGCGTGAGCTTGATTCCTAGTCCGTCTGAAGTCCATGATGATCTCCTTTGTTTTGAGCGTGTTTAGTACCAGGTTATTGTTTTGGCACCACAAGGACAGATGCTGTACTTCATCCCGGTAGGGCGTTTCATTATTGTCTGTAATCAAGCCTATCACCATGGTGTCATCTGCGAATTTGACTACGGTGTTTGAACCATAGGCAGGTACACAGTCATGGGTGAAGAGAGAGTACAGAATCGGGCTAAGAACACAACCTTGTGGAATGCCAGTGTTCAAGGTGATGGTTGATGAATGAAGTTTGCCTAATCTAACAGATTGAGGTCTGTTAGACAGGAAGTCTAAAATCCAGTGGCAGAGTGATGTGCTGATACCCAGATGGTTGAGTTTGGATATCAGCATAGACGGAATTGTTCTGTTGAATGCAGAACTAAAATCGATTAACAGCATACTCACCTATGAGTTTTGACAGTCAAGTTGGGTTAGTGCAGTGGGTAGTGCTGTTGAGATAGCGTCCTCGGTGGATCTGTTGCTATGATAAGCAAACTGGTGTGGGTCCAGCGTAGCAGGCAGGCAGGATTTCAAGTGAGAAAGAACTAGTCTTTTAAAGCACTTGGAAATTATTGGGGTGAGTGCTACAGGTCACAAGTCATTAAAGTCTAAAGCAGTAGAATGCTTAGGCACAGGCACAATAATGGCTGACTTAAAGATAGATGGTACAGCTGCCTGGGCAAGCGAAACATTAAAGATGTGAGAGAAGACACCCGCAAGTTCCACAGCACAAGCTCTTAGCACACGGCCAGGTACACCATCAGGGCCAGCTGCCTTCCGTGCATTCACTCTGCTCAGCATGCGACTGATGTCCAAAGTGGAAAGTACAAGTGGGTTGTCGTCGGTGGAGGATCGTTTATTGAAGATATCAATATCATCTGGTCGAAACGAGTGTAAAAGTTGTTCAGCTCATCAGGGAGTCAAGCACTGTTGGTACATGGAACAAAGCTAGTTGGTTTATAGTCAGTCAGGGTGTTGTTCCCTACCACATACGCCGAGGGTCAGAGGAGGTAAAGTGCTCCTCAATCCGGCGTTTGTAGCAGTGCTTGGCTATAGCTATTAGTCTCTTCGTATTGCCAGGAACTCCAGTGGGCGGTACAAAGGACGCTCGTACCCTGAGCGCTTCTATGCTGAGGGATGCCATGGTAAGAAATCTCAGACCACCAGTCTTGTTTTTTGCCCTTCTTTTGTACGCATTAGGTTTTTTCATTTATGTGCATCTGCTTTTGTTTTTTTTGTGAATCAGGACCGGCGTTTGTAGCAGTGCTTGGCTATAGCTATTCCTCTCCTCAGGTTAGCTCTGACCAAGCTGTATGCTTCCCGGCATCCTGATCTGAAGGCAGCATCTCTGGCTTTGAGCAGATTGCGAACCTCTCTGTTCATCCAGGGCTTCTGATTAGGGAATGTTAATTATTATGGCAAACTTAAAATTAATGATTAAGTATCACCAGGAAGGAAGATCGACACTCAAAGAATTCTTTGAGGAGAAGAGAGGAATAAGACAGACAGTCAAAGATTGCGTGAATCCGGTGTTTGTGCAGTGAATGTTAATTTCCAAAAGTGTCTGTCTGTCGTAGCTGTAGTTCGCAAGAGTTATTTGCGCAAGAAAACTGGAGATAGCTAAGTACAGAAGTATAACATCACTAAAACTGGTAAGACGCTGAGCCTCGCAGTGTGATCGCGATGCCATCTTGGTCCTGGAAGACCAAGGACCATTTCCTATAGAAATCAAGGTCCCAGAATCTGGAGGAAGAGAGGAGAGGCACGGAATCCACATTGTTCGAGGTACCCTGTAAAGTTTCCACAGTCAGTGGCGGTTTGGTGTCCCATGTCATCTGCTGGTGTGGGTCCACTTTATTTTCTGAGGTCCAAGGTCAACGCAGCCGCCTACCAGGGAGATTTAGATTACTTTATGCTTCCTTATGCTTCCAAGTGAGGTGGGTTAGTGCAGTGTGTAGTGCTGTTGAGATAGCGTCCTCGGTGGATCTGTTGCAACGATAAGCAAACTGGTGTGGGTCCAGCGTAGCAGGCAGGCAGGATTTCAAGTGAGAAAGAACTAGTCTTTTAAAGCACTTGGAAATTATTGGGGTGAGTGCTACAGGTCGAAAGTCATTAAAGTCTGAAGCAGTAGAATGCTTAGGCACAGGCACAATAATGGCTGACTTAAAGATAGATGGTACAGCTGCCTGGGCAAGCGAAACATTAAAGATGTGAGCGAAGACACCCGCAAGTTCCACAGCACAAGCTCTTAGCACACGGCCAGGTACACCATCAGGGCAAGCTGCCTTCCGTGCATTCACTCTGCTCAGCATGCGACTGACGTCCGAAGTAGAAAGTACAATTGGGTTGTCGTCGGTGGAGGATCGTTTATTGAAGATATCAATATCATCTGGTCGAAACGAGTGTAAAAGTTGTTCAGCTCATCAGGGAGTCAAGCACTGTTGGTACATGGAACAAAGCTAGTTGGTTTATAGTCAGTCAGGGTGTTGTTCCCTACCACATACGCCGAGGGTCAGAGGAGGTAAAGTGCTCCTCAATGCGGCGTTTGTAGCAGTGTTTGGCTATAGCTATTAGTCTCTTCGTATTGCCAGGAACTCCAGTGGGCGGTACAAAGGACGCTCGTACCCTGAGCGCTTCTATGCTGAGGGATGCCATGGTAAGAAATCTCAGACCACCAGTCTTGTTTTTTGCCCTTCTTTTGTACGCATTAGGTTTTTTCATTTATGTGCATCTGCTTTTGTTTTTTTTGTGAATCAGGACCGGCGTTTGTAGCAGTGCTTGGCTATAGCTATTCCTCTCCTCAGGTTAGCTCTGACCAAGCTGTATGCTTCCCGGCATCCTGATCTGAAGGCAGCATCTCTGGCTTTGAGCAGAGTGCGAACCTCTCTGTTCATCCAGGGCTTCTGATTAGGGAATGTTAATTATTATGGCAAACTTAAAATTAATGATTAAGTATCACCAGGAAGGAAGATCGACGCTCAAAGAATTCTTTGAGGAGAAGAGAGGAATAAGACAAACAGTCAAAGATTGCGTGAATCCGGTGTTTGTGCAGTGAATGTTAATTTCCAAAAGTGTCTGTCTCTCGTAGCTGTAGTTCGCAAGAGTTATTTGCGCAAGAAAACTGGAGATAGCTAAGTACAGAAGTATAAAATCACTAAAACTGGTAAGACGCTGAGCCTCGCAGTGTGATCGCGATGCCATCTTGGTCCTGGGAGACCAAGGACCATTTCCTATAGAAATCAAGGTCCCAGAATCTGGAGGAAGAGAGGAGAGGCACGGAATCCACATTGTTCGAGGTACCCTGTAAAGTTTCCACAGTCAGTGGCAGTTTGGTGTCCCATGTCATCTGCTGGTGTGGGTCCACTTTATTTTCTGAGGTCCAAGGTCAACGCAGCCGCCTACCAGGGAGATTTAGATTACTTTATGCTTCCTTATGCTTCCAAGCGAGGTAGGTTAGTGCAGTGTGAAGTGCTGTTGAGATAGCGTCCTCGGTGGATCTGTTGCTACGATAAGCAATTTGGTGTGGGTCCAGCGTAGCAGGCAGGCAGGATTTCAAGTGAGAAAGAACTAGTCTTTTAAACCCCTTGGAAGTTATTGGGGGAAGTTATCATTCACTCTGCTCAGCATGTGACTGACGTCCGAATTGGAAAGTACAAGTGGGTTGTCGTCGGTGGAGGATCGTTTATTGAAGATATCAATATCATCTGGTCGAAACGAGCGTAGAAGTTGTTCAGCTCATCAGGGAGTGAAGCACTGTTGGTAGATGGAACAAAGCTAGTTGGTTTATAGTCAGTCAGGGTGTGTATTCCCTGCCACATACGCCGAGGGTCAGAGGAGGTAAAGTGCTCCTCAATCCGTCGTTTGTAGCAGTGCTTGGCTATAGCTATTAGTCTCTTAATATTGCCAGGGACTCCAGTGGGCGGTACAGAGGACGCTTGTACCCTGAGCGCTTGTTGATGCATTTCAGGACAGAGTTAGTGTAGGTGTCCAAGTGGATGTGTGAGCCTGTGCAGGCTCGGGCAGCATACTCACTCCAGTCGGTGTGCTGGAACTGTTGCTGAAGGAAGGAGTCAGCCCCATCCATCCAGAACTTTACAGTTCTGGTTGAAGGCTTAATCCTCTGCATGACTGGAGTGTATTTGGGAAGCAGGAACAAAGAAAGATGATTGGAAAGTCCAAGATGGGGGAGGGGTGTTGTTTTGAAGCTGGTTAAAGTCCAACCGATGCTGAATCCGGTGTTTGTGCAGTGAATGTTAATTTCCAAAAGTGTCTGTCTGTCGTAACTGTAGTTCGCAAGAGTTATTTGCGCAAGAAAACTGGAGATAGCTAAGTACAGAAGTATAACATCACTAAAACCGGTAAGACGCTGAGCCTCGCAGTGTGATCGCGATGCCATCTTGGTCCTGGAAGACCAAGGACCATTTCCTATAGAAATCAAGGTCCCAGAATCTGGAGGAAGAGAGGAGAGGCACGGAATCCACATTGTTCGAGCTACCCTGTAAAGTTTCCACAGTCAGTGGCGGTTTGGTGTCCCATGTCATCTGCTGGTGTGGGTC
>NW_027101226.1:55000-68407 GCF_029633855.1 Hoplias malabaricus
CTGAGCCTGCTGTGGGACAACGCTGTTTTCTGACTGTGACTCTGAGCCGAGTGTAGTCAATTCACAAAAAACATTATAAGAACGCAGTACCAAAGCATGGCTCAATGTTGCATGTAGGTATTTGAGTATACACTAAGTAGGCTACAAGCTTATTGTTTTTAGTCCAATACACTTTATAAACTTGAATTCCTCTGTTTTTTTTTTTTTTTCATTTGTTTTAAATTATGCTCTAAACGTGTTGGATTCTCCGTGTTGACACGTAGGGTATAATTTCGCGTTAACACGTTAAGTTTGTGTATTTCGTGAATCATGATGCTTTACTGCCACCAACTGGTGTATGGCGTTATTGCTGAAACAACATAAAGCCTTAACTTAAGAAAGCCACTCAACATCCCAATCCACATATGGTATATTGCCATCGGACGGGACCAGAGCGCTAGCGCGCGGCGCCCGTTAAATGATTTTTGCCGAGCCCGAGAGCGGGTCCAGTGCGCTCAGGGGAACACGCCACGAAGTTCCGCGCCCTCGCTGAGTCTCTACTCCTCACGTGGAAAGAGATATGAATAATCAAAGTTTGGGCCTTTTATCCGCAATTTTTCATCAGTCCACCAGGTGGCACATGGAATGTCCCAACACATGTATATTATATTGGGTTTGGGATGGGGTATTTCCGGCCTCCGAATATATTGGAAGTGGGATGGTTGTCCAATTGCTGTCAAATATATTGGAAGTGGGATGGTTGTCCAATTGTAATATATTCTGATGGTGTCAAATACATTGGAAGAGGGATGGTTGTCCAATGGCAATATATTCTGATGGTGTCAAATATATTGGAAGTGGGATGGTTGTCCTGATGGTGTCTAATATATTGGAAGTGGGATGGTTGTCCAATTGCAATATATTCTGATGGTGTCAAATATATTGGAAGAGGGATGGTTGTCCAATTGCAATATATTCTGATGGTGTCAAATATATTGGAAGTGGGATGGTTGTCCTGATGGTGTCTAATATATTGGAAGTGGGATGGTTGTCCAATTGCAATATATTCTGATGGTGTCAAATATATTGGAAGTGGGATGGTTGTCCAATTCCCATACATCCTGATGGTGTCAAATATATTGGAAGAGGGATGGTTGTCCAATTGCAATATATTCTGATGGTGTCAAATATATTGGAAGTGGGATGGTTGTCCTGATGGTGTCTAATATATTGGAAGTGGGATGGTTGTCCAATTGCAATATATTCTGATGGTGTCAAATATATTGGAAGTGGGATGGTTATCCTGATGGTGTCTAATATATTGGAAGTGGGATGGTTGTCCAATTGCAATATATTCTGATGGTGTCAAATATATTGGAAGTGGGATGGTTGTCCAATTCCCATACATCCTGATGGTGTCAAATATATTGGAAGTGGGATAGTTGTCCAATTCCCCTATATCCTGATGGTGTCAAATATATTGGAAATGAGATGGTTGTCCAATTACCATACATCCTTATGGCTTCAAATATATTGTAAGTGGGATGCTTGTTCAATTACCATATATATTGTGTCAAATATGTTCAAAGTGGGATGGTGTCCCATCACTACATATTGTCATCAGAGCACGTTTTAGGAAAACATAATTGTAATGTCTAAAAATACATTTAGCCATATATCCCATGACTCCCTGATCTCATATCTGTCTTTGGAGTTGTAAAATTCTACTGTCCAAAATCCATATATTTTTTTTGACTTGAATATATTGGAAGTAGGATTATCAGATCTCAGCTTCAGAACAACATAAGAGGTTTTTACAAACGGGTCTATCTTTGTCTGGGTCTATCTTACTCAGCGTGTGAGTTTGGAGAAGATTGGAGAGAATAAATATTTTCACTCAAAAAAACTAAAAGGGGTCCCCCTATGAGTTGTTTTTAAGTGAAAAAATTTATGTCCTCCAATCATCTCCAAACTCACACCCTGAGTTGATGACACTCAGACTTAGACGAAACTGGTCTTACTTTGAAGATATTTCACTCCTAAGCCAAGATCTGATAATCCAACTTCCAATATATTCCAGTCAAAAAAATATATGGGTTTTTGACAGTAGAATTTTACACTTCTAATTACAGAAAAAGGATCAGAGGGACTTGGGCTGTATGGAAACATGTATTTTTTTTAACTATATAAAATGTTTTCCCAAAATGTATAAGTCTTTACTTTAACCATCCCAATTGCAATATATTTGACACAAGTGTTATATATTATATTTAAGCAGTACATTTCTTCGTAGATGTCTTTCAGTAACTGTAAAACATTTATTTTAATTATTTGTAATTTGCTAAGACACATGGAAGACCTTTACATCCCGAGGTAGTGATAGCTTACAACCTGGTCTCACACCTACTTGTGATATAGTCACATATATAGGAGACTGCAATTCATGCTGAAAATATGCGATATGTCACGAATTGCAGATTACTATATCACGAGTAGGTGTGAGACCGGGCTGTAGCTTAACATTACTGGCTGATGTAACTTTGCTAACTGACAAAGCGACACATTTATGTTATGATTAAAACCAATATTTAACAAAAAATATATTCATTAAACACATGAAAAGTGTTGTATTCTAATCAAATGATATTTAAACTCCCGCACGAGTTATGCACAGGGGCCGTGTCTTCATTAATTCAGACTTATTATCCTGGATTTAAGTCCTTTATAGAGTATTTAGTTATTTTTTATAACGTCTCTTCCTTACACATGTAAACAATCGTACACACACAAAAATGCGTGTATTTGTATAACTAAAAATGTGAGTCTGTAAACAAGTTTTAGTCCCCACACCGAGATTATATCCATCTACACACAGACAAAGAGAGAGTCCACCAGTTTCGCTACACTACACTTTGTTTGGGTTTTTATGTACTGTTTCTAATTCTATATTTTTGTTGTGATATCAGTTATAATTGAATATGTATTTTGTCTTGTTCACCAGTGATATTTTTCAGTTACTGTAGTTAAAACAGCATTTAACTAATCCTTACATATTCATGATAGGATTTACATCACACACTGTAGCTGACACGAAACATAAATCCTTTGTGAACGTAGTCCCTACGTTTCATCTGAATTATTCATAACATAGTGAGCGAAGCACTGACCTATGGCTACGTTGAGCCCTACGTGAGCAGTGTGAAGACAGCAATATTAGTAAGCTGATCCCCATAGCAACTGGAAGTTAATTTTTCACAATAAAAAACCTCTGGTGTTTAGTACCTTAAAATTTGTAAACATGCATATTATTATATAACTTCATTCATAACATGCTCTAAAGCTTTTCATAATTGTATATCAAACAAACATCACTATTCTCTCACACTATGTGTGTGACACATACTGAGATTTGACATTGATAAATTATGTGCATTCTTTTAATAGCATACTGCTAAACAATACAGTGTCAATACAAACCCATGGTGAAATTAACTTTCCAGATCCTCCTCTTTCTGTAAACGTATTGTATGTTTAACGATACATTAAGTTACTCATGTTTTATTTAATTATGTGTATCTACTTCTATATATAAATTAAGAGAGGATAAATCTCCTTCAAAATGAAATTGAACAAAAAATTCTGAATTAAAAAAGGGCTTTTTCAGCAGTTCAGTGGTGGTTGAAGTGAGGGGTTTATATATATATATATATGTGTGTGTGTGTGTGTGTGCTTTTAAACGTATTTATATATGTATAATGTTAATACAAAATCTCATAAAAAACATGGTCAAATCCAATACGCTTAGAGACCAACGACATTCCATACACCTGGACTCCCATGACTACTGACGAAGAACACTCAGAAAAGTGACACTGAGCCTGCTGTGGGCCAACGCTGTTTTCTGACTGTGACTCTGAGCCGAGTGTAGTCAATTCACAAAAAACATTATAAGAACGCAGTACCAAAGCATGGCTCAATTTTGCATATAGGTATTTGAGTATACACTAAGTAGGCTACAAGCTTATTGTTTTTAGTCCAATACACTTTATAAACTTGAATTCCTCTGTTTTTTTTTCATTTGTTTTAAATTATGCTCTAAACGTGTTGGATTCTCCGTGTTGACACGTAGCGTATAATTTCGTGTTAACACGTTAAGGTATTGACGCGTTATGAACGTGTTAACACGTTAAGTTTGTGTATTTCGTGAATCATGATGCTTTACTGCCACCAACTGGTGTATGGCGTTATTGCTGAAACAACATAAAGCCTTAACTTACCAAATAACGGAAACAATTCCAGTGTTTAATGTTCTGAACAATGTTTATGAGATTTTGTATAAACATTATACAAACATAATATTTATATAAACATAAATACGTTTAAAAGCGCACACAAACATATATATATATATACCCCTCACTTCAACCACCACTGAATTTACTGCTGAAAAAAGCCCTTTTTTAATTCAGATTTTTTTGTTCAATATAATTTTGAAGGAGATTTATCCTATCTTAACATATATAAGTATGTGGCCACAAATGGGTCCACAATTCCATTTAGACCTAACAGGTGGTGGTGGGGTCTTAGTTCCGAAAAGCCATTTAGTGGACAAAATAGCAGTTGCTTACCTCTTCGTAGTACCACACCATCCCAATCCACATATATGATACGCCGCTTGGTGGACCTTATCGGCCTAGCGCGCGGCGCCCCCTAGACGATTTACTTTGCAGAGCCCGGGGTCGGGTCCTGGGCACACGTGGTGAGAGCTAAAAATCCTCAAAGTTTGGGCCTTTTACCCGCACTTTTGCATCAATCCACCAGGTGGCTCCCGGAACGTCCCGATTCCAATATATTCCATTACAGGCAAATATATTGGGATTGGGATGGCGTATATATTTATCATTCGTTGAAGTGTTTTGTAATGTTTTTAATACTTTTAACATGCCCAACATCCATAGACATTAACATTTTTAAAGTGTTGGCTACTTTGATAAGGCAACACAAACGTCCTTTCACAAAGTTTCCAACTATCTTTGATATATTTATAATGCCAGTAAACCGACAAACACGTAACCACAGTGAGCCAGCCTGTCCTTCTGAAACTCTTGTCCGAACGCCTTACTTTCAAATTTTCAAGTTAGCTAATGTTACTGCTGCATTACTTAAGGTGGAAGCGAAAAATTTAAAAGCTTCTGAGCGAACACCAGTCAGAATGTCAACACTAGAACTATCAGGATTTTCATATACCCCCTTTTTCTACCAGAGGCTGCCAAATGGCAGTGCTGGGGTAATTTGCAACCCATTAGGCCACCTTTTGTTATGTACATTAAGCCACTACTAGGTGCTAAAACGGGGGGATGGGTGATAGTGTGAACTGTGTTGACTGACAAAGCTCTGAGAGTCACAGCAGGCACAGACTTTCAGGAGTTTAGTTTAGGGCAACAGTCTCAACAAATAAAAAATATTTTGGTACTTTGGCAGTTTTCTCAGCTGCTGATAATTATTATTATAATCTTTCAAAAATATAATGAAATAATACTTGTTTATTTAGAATACACACAATAAAGAATTATTTAAGCTTTTTAGTTTATATTTGTTGATCTAATGCAGTATTATTTGATGTGAAACCTACAAAAACCTTGAGAAATATAAATAAAAAAATCAGTTAAGTAAAAATTGCTCAAAAATAGTATTTAAGTTTAATTTGAGTCATATTTACTTGTCAAGAAAAACACTTTGCCAATGGGGTGAGATATTTTGACTTAAAACAAGAAAAAATGTTTTTTAAGGTTACAACATATCAGAGCTATTTTGACTAATCAATATGCCACTTTTTGCACTGTGAAAACAATCCTACATTAGTACAAAGGAGGCAGTTTTTCAAAAGGCAAATTTACTTAAAATCTGAACTTTAGCTATTTTGACAAATCATCAGTGAGAAAACAATCCAAAATTAGTACAAAGGAGGCAGACTTGAGGTGTTTTGGAATTATAGTTCAAATAATGTCTTTGTGTGAGTTTTAGAGAAAGATGACTGCAGACACTGGAAAACTTGTTAATAAAGTGCATAAACTTTATATAATAAACTGCACCAAAGTAAATAGCCTATCTGGCTACATGCTGAGTGAAATAAAATAGAATAAACCTTTCTCACTATAGTACAATATTACAAATATACACGATGGAGGTAACTGAGATGGGTGTGTCAGTGTCAGTCAGGGTGTGTATTCCCTGCCACATACGCCGAGGGTCAGAGGAGGTAAAGTGCTCCTCAATCCAGAGTTTGTAGCAGTGCTTGGCTATAGCTGTTAGTCTCTTCATATTGCCAGGAACTCCAGTGGGCGGTACAAAGGACGCTTGTACCCTGAGCGCTTCTATGCTGAGGGATGCCATGCCAAGAAATCTCGGACCACCAGTCTTGTTTTTTGCCCTTCTTTTGTATGCATTAGGTTTCTCCATTTATGTGCATCTGCTTTTCTTTTTTCTGTAAATCAGGACCGGCGTTTGTAGCAGTGCTTGGCTATAGCTATTCCTCTCCTCAGGTTAGCTCTGGCCAAGCTGTATGCTTCCCGGCGTCCTGATCTGAAGGCAGCATCTCTGGCTTTGAGCAATGTGCGAACCTCTCTGTTTATCCAGGGCATTTGAATAGGGAATGTTAATTGTTATGGCAAACTTAAATTTAATGATTAAGTATCACCAGGAAGAAAGATCGATGCTCAAAGAATTCTTTGAGGAGAAGAGAGGAATAAGACAGACAGTCAAAGTCAGTCCACACAGTTGTTGATGTGTTTCAGGACAGAGTTAGTGTAGGTGTCCAAGTGGATGTGTGAGCCTGTGGAGGCTCGGGCAGCATACTCACTCCAGTCGGTGTGCTGGAACTGTTGCTGAAGGAAGGAGTCAGCCCCATCCATCCAGAACTTTACAGTTCTGGTTGAAGGCTTAATCCTCTGCATGACTGGAGTGTATTTGGGAAGCAGGAACAAAGAAAGATGATTGGAAAGTCCAAGATGGGGGTGGGGTGTTGTTTTGAAGCTGGTTAAAGTCGAACCAATGCTGAATCCGGTGTTTGTGCAGTGAATGTTAATTTCCAAAAGTGTCTGTCTGTCGTAACTGTAGTTCGCAAGAGTTATTTGCGCAAGAAAACTGGAGATAGCTAAGTACAGAAGTATAACATCACTAAAACCGGTAAGACGCTGAGCCTCGCAGTGTGATCGTGACGCCATCTTGGTCCTGGGAGACCAAGGACCATTTCCTATGGATATCAAGGTCCCAGAATCTGGAGGAAGAGAGGAGAGGCACGGAATCCACATTGCTCGAGGTACCCTGTAAAGTTTCCACAGTAAGTGGCGGTTTGGGGTACCATGTCATCTGCTGGTGTGGGTCCACTGTATTTTCTGAGGTCCAAGGTCAACGCAGCCGCCTACCAGGGAGATTTAGATTACTTTATGCTTCCTTATGCTTCCAAGCGGGGTGGGTTAGTGCAGTGTGTAGTGCTGTTGAGAGCGAAGACACCCGCAAGTTCCACAGCACAAGCTCTTAGCACACGGCCAGGTACACCATCAGGGCCAGCTGCCTTCCGTGCATTCACTCTGCTCAGCATGCGACTGACGTCCGAAGTGGAAAGTACAAGTGGGTTGTCGTCGGTGGAGGATCGTTTATTGAAGATATCAATATCATCTGGTCGAAACGAGTGTAAAAGTTGTTCAGCTCATCAGGGAGTGAAGCACTGTTGGTACATGGAACAAAGCTAGTTGGTTTATAGTCAGTCAGGGTGTGTATTCCCTACCACATACGCCGAGGGTCAGAGGAGGTAAAGTGCTCCTCAATCCGGCGTTTGTAGCAGTGCTTGGATATAGCTATTAGTCTCTTCATATTGCCAGGAAATCCAGTGGGCGGTACAAAGGACGCTCGTACCCTGAGCGCTTCTATGCTGAGGGATGCCATGGTAAGAAATCTCAGACCACCAGTCTTGTTTTTTGCCCTTCTTTTGTACGCATTAGGTTTTTCCATTTATGTGCATCTGCTTTTGTTTTTTTTGTGAATCAGGACCGGCGTTTGTAGCAGTGCTTGGCTATAGCTATTCCTCTCCTCAGGTTAGCTCTGACCAAGCTGTATGCTTCCCGGCGTCCTGATCTGAAGGCAGCATCTCTGGCTTTGAGCAGAGTGCGAACCTCTCTGTTCATCCAGGGCTTCTGATTAGGGAATGTTAATTATTATGGCAAACTTAAAATTAATGATTAAGTATCACCAGGAAGGAAGATTGACGCTCAAAGAATTCTTTGAGGAGAAGAGAGGAATAAGACAGACAGTCAAAGATTGCGTGAATCCGGTGTTTGTGCAGTGAATGTTAATTTCCAAAAGAGTCTGTCTCTTGTAGCTGTAGTTCGCAAGAGTTATTTGCGCAAGAAAACTGGAGATAGCTAAGTACAGAAGTATAACATCACTAAAACTGGTAAGACGCTGAGCCTCGCAGTGTGATCGCGATGCCATCTTGGTCCTGGGAGACCAAGGACCATTTCCTATAGAAATCAAGGTCCCAGAATCTGGAGGAAGAGAGGAGAGGCACGGAATCCACATTGCTCGAGGTACCCTGTAAAGTTTCCACAGTCAGTGGCGGTTTGGGGTCCCATGTCATCTGCTGGTGTGGGTCCACTGTATTTTCTGAGGTCCAAGGTCAACGCAGCCGCCTACCAGGGAGATTTAGATTACTTTATGCTTCCAAGCGAGGTGGGTTAGTGCAGTGTGTAGTGCTGTTGAGATAGCGTCCTCGGTGGATCTGTTGCAACGATAAGCAAACTGGTGTGGGTCCAGCGTAGCAGGCAGGCAGGATTTCAAGTGAGAAAGAACTAGTCTTTTAAAGCACTTGGAAATTATTGGGGTGAGTGCTACAGGTCGAAAGTCATTAAAGTCTGAAGCAGTAGAATGCTTAGGCACAGGCACAATAATGGCTGACTTAAAGATAGATGGTACAGCTGCCTGGGCAAGCGAAACATTAAAGATGTGAGCGAAGACACCCGCAAGTTCCACAGCACAAGCTCTTAGCACACGGCCAGGTACACCATCAGGGCAAGCTGCCTTCTGTGCATTCACTCTGCTCAGCATGTGACTGACGTCCGAATTGGAAAGTACAAGTGGGTTGTCGTCGGTGGAGGATCGTTTATTGAAGATATCAATATCATCTGGTCGAAACGAGCGTAGAAGTTGTTCAGCTCATCAGGGAGTGAAGCACTGTTGGTAGATGGAACAAAGCTAGTTGGTTTATAGTCAGTCAGGGTGTGTATTCCCTGCCACATACGCCGAGGGTCAGAGGAGGTAAAGTGCTCCTCAATCCGTCGTTTGTAGCAGTGCTTGGCTATGGCTATTAGTCTCTTCATATTGCCAGGGACTCCAGTGGGCGGTACAGAGGACGCTTGTACCCTGAGCGCTTGTTGATGCATTTCAGGACAGAGTTAGTGTAGGTGTCCAAGTGGATGTGTGAGCCTGTGCAGGCTCGGGCAGCATACTCACTCCAGTCGGTGTGCTGGAACTGTTGCTGAAGGAAGGAGTCAGCCCCATCCATCCAGAACTTTACAGTTCTGGTTGAAGGCTTAATCCTCTGCATGACTGGAGTGTATTTGGGAAGCAGGAACAAAGAAAGATGATCGGAAAGTCCAAGATGGGGGAGGGGTGTTGTTTTGAAGCTGGTTAAAGTCCAACCGATGCTGAATCCGGTGTTTGTGCAGTGAATGTTAATTTCCAAAAGTGTCTGTCTGTCGTAACTGTAGTTCGCAAGAGTTATTTGCGCAAGAAAACTGGAGATAGCTAAGTACAGAAGTATAACATCACTAAAACCGGTAAGACGCTGAGCCTCGCAGTGTGATCGCGATGCCATCTTGGTCCTGGAAGACCAAGGACCATTTCCTATAGAAATCAAGGTCCCAGAATCTGGAGGAAGAGAGGAGAGGCACGGAATCCACATTGTTCGAGCTACCCTGTAAAGTTTCCACAGTCAGTGGCGGTTTGGTGTCCCATGTCATCTGCTGGTGTGGGTCCACTTTATTTTCTGAGGTCCAAGGTCAACGCAGCCGCCTACCAGGGAGATTTAGATTACTTTATGCTTCCTTATGCTTCCAAGCGAGGTGGGTTAGTGCAGTGTGTAGTGCTGTTGAGATAGCGTCCTCGGTGGATCTGTTGCAACGATAAGCAAACTGGTGTGGGTCCAGCGTAGCAGGCAGGCAGGATTTCAAGTGAGAAAGAACTAGTCTTTTAAAGCACTTGGAAATTATTGAGGTGGGTTATGCAGTGTGTAGTTCTGTTGAGAGCGAAGACACCCGCAAGTTCCACAGCACAAGCACTCAGCACACGGCCAGGTACACCATCAGGGCCAGCTGCCTTCCGTGCATTCACTCTACTCAGCATGCGACTGACGTCCGAAGTGGAAAGTACAAGTGGGTTGTCATCGGTGGAGGATCGTTTATTGAAGATATCATTATCATCTGGTCGAAACGAGCGTAAAAGTTGTTCAGCTTATCAGGGAGTGAAGCACTGTTGGTAAATGGAACAAAGCTAGTTGGTTTATAGTCAGTCAGGGCGTGTATTCCCTGCCACATACGCCGAGGGTCAGAGGAGGTAAAGTGCTCCTCAATCCGGCGTTTGTAGCAGTGCTTGGCTATAGCTATTAGTCTCTTCATATTGCCAGGAACTCCAGTGGGCGGTACAAAGGACGCTCGTACCCTGAGCGCTTCTATGCTGAGGGATGCCATGGTAAGAAATCTCAGACCACCAGTCTTGTTTTTTGCCCTTCTTTTATACGCATTAGGTTTTTCCATTTATGTGCATCTGCTTTTGTTTTTTTTGTGAATCAGGACCGGCGTTTGTAGCAGTGCTTGGCTATAGCTATTCCTCTCCTCAGGTTAGCTCTGACCAAGCTGTATGCTTCCCTGCATCCTGATCTGAAGGCAGCATCTCTGGCTTTGAGCAGAGTGCGAACCTCTCTGTTCATCCAGGGCTTCTGATTAGGGAATGTTAATTATTATGGCAAACTTAAAATTAATGATTAAGTATCACCAGGAAGAAAGATCGACGCTCAAAGAATTCTTTGAGGAGAAGAGAGGAATAAGACAGACAGTCAAAGATTCTCTCTTATCTCTTGAATTTATTGAACAAATCCAAGCCATATATAGGACCCCAGTCACGTACACCATTATTAGATCATGTCTCGTTCCATCAACCCAAACATTCCCTTATTGGTGCCTCGTCATCTCCCTTTTATCTCCGTCCTCTTCGTATTGCCAGGAACTCCAGTGGGCGGTACAAGGACACTTGTACAAGCGCTTCTATGCTAAGGAATGTCATGTTAAGAAATCTTGGACCCTCGTCAACGTCAGAGAGGATCCCAGGCATGTCGCACCCCTTCTGCATAGGAGGTTATTTCGGGCGGGCCGAGCACAACGTGGGCATGGGCGTTTCCAGTGCGGGGCCGTCAGGATTTCAGAGGGCAGTACGAAATGAAGGTGTCTGAACGATGACAACCGACGTGGAGATGCTGCTCTACCGGAAAACCAGACCCGCCTTGGGTAGGCACCTGCCAGGCTTCATAAAAAGAAGCAGAGGGATCCTACCCCATGCTGCGGGTCAGCTTCCAGGGATGGGTTTTGTTTACCCTTCCCGTACCTATCTTTGGGAGACTTAGGCGGCCAGTCCCCTACGCTGAGACAGTCCGAAAACGGCGGCCGCAGGCACAGCGATGTCCGGGGCTCTGCATCTGAACTCGTGGCCCCACTCCTGTTTGCCAGCGTGCCCCACGAATCGACATTTCCTGGTTCTCCTCTGTCGGGACATGAGATCCGAAAGGAGTGCTGCTCCGAACAAACGCACCGAGAGCGGCCGCGCCCGACCCGGGGCCCCGAAAAGGGTCTCGGTAGGGCCGACCCACGTGGCGGGGAGTGACGTTTCACCCCCTTTTCCCACGGTGCAGCTACCTGGTTGATCCTGCCAGTAACATATGCTTGTCTCAAAGATTAAGCCATGCAGGTCTAAGTGCACACGGTCGGTACAGTGAAACTGCGAATGGCTCATTAAATCAGTTATGGTTCCTTTGATCGCTCCACACGTTACTCGGATAACTGTGGTAATTCCAGAGCTAATACATGCAAACGAGCGCTGACCTCTCGGGGGATGCGTGCATTTATCAGACCCAAAACCCATCCGGGGGGCTCGGGCCCCCCGGCCGCTTTGGTGACTCTAGATAACCTCGGGCCGATCGCGCGCCCTCTGCGGCGGCGACGTCTCATTCGAATGTCTGCCCTATCAACTTTCGATGGTACTATAGGCGCCTACCATGGTGACCACGGGTAACGGGGAATCAGGGTTCGATTCCGGAGAGGGAGCCTGAGAAACGGCTACCACATCCAAGGAAGGCAGCAGGCGCGCAAATTACCCATTCCCGACACGGGGAGGTAGTGACGAAAAATAACGATACAGGTCTCTTTCGAGGCCCTGTAATCGGAATGAGCGTATCCTAAACCCATGGGTGAGGACCCATTGGAGGGCAAGTCTGGTGCCAGCAGCCGCGGTAATTCCAGCTCCAATAGCGTATATTAAAGTTGCTGCAGTTAAAAAGCTCGTAGTTGGATCTCGGGAGTGGGCTGGCGGTCCGCCGCGAGGCGAGCCACCGCCTGTCCCAGACCCTGCCTCCCGGTGCCCCCCGGATGCCCTTGGCTGGGTGTCCGGTCGGGGTCCGGAGCGTTTACTTTGAAAAAATTAGAGTGTTCAAAGCGGGCCACCTTCTCGCCTGAATACCTGAGCTAGGAATAATGGAATAGGACTCCGGTTCTATTTTGTGGGTTTCCGGAACCAGGGCCATGATTAAGAGGGACGGCCGGGGGCATTCGTATTGCGCCGCTAGAGGTGAAATTCTTGGACCGGCGCAAGACGGACGAAAGCGAAAGCATTTGCCAAGAATGTTTTCATTAATCAAGAACGAAAGTCGGAGGTTCGAAGACGATCAGATACCGTCGTAGTTCCGACCGTAAACTATGCCGACCCGCGATCCGGCGGCGTTATTCCCATGACCCGCCGGGCAGCGTGCGGGAAACCACGAGTCTTTGGGTTCCGGGGGGAGTATGGTTGCAAAGCTGAAACTTAAAGGAATTGACGGAAGGGCACCACCAGGAGTGGAGCCTGCGGCTTAATTTGACTCAACACGGGAAACCTCACCCGGCCCGGACACGGAAAGGATTGACAGATTGATAGCTCTTTCTCGATTCTGTGGGTGGTGGTGCATGGCCGTTCTTAGTTGGTGGAGCGATTTGTCTGGTTAATTCCGATAACGAACGAGACTCCGACATGCTAAATAGTTACGCGGCCCTCCGCGGTCGGCGTCCAACTTCTTAGAGGGACAAGTGGCGTTCAGCCACGCGAGATGGAGCAATAACAGGTCTGTGATGC
>NW_027101227.1:0-29292 GCF_029633855.1 Hoplias malabaricus
GTGTTACACAGTGCCACGAGGGGGAAAGGAGAAATGTATGTGATAACTACGATTTTTAAGTTATTTTCACTATTTTATTATAATACGTTTATTGTGTTGAATCTAGGGAAAAACAATATTAAAAATAATACCCCCTCTTAATCTCATAAATCTCTCTTTTATAAGTGTTTAAGTGATATTGTGTCTCCCTTGGCGTCTGTTGTATCGCGACACTGGAGTTCCCGCGCTTCTCAGTTTGAATGTAAACGAACGGAGCGGGAGTATTAGCTATTGATTTAAGGGGACTGTTTCTAGTTTACTGTGATAAACGAGTGTTTATTGAGATATGTTAAAATATAAATAATAATTTGGTGTCTATCATAGCGCCGTACTTCGCCAATCCTTCGAAACAGACTTTAAGTGCTTTTAAGTGTTCGGTCAGTTAGTTTATAACGGATAGCTCGCTCGCACAGTTGAAACTGAAATATTTATAGTGAGGAGGAAAGCTAAACGACTCAATATCTAAAATCTCTTAACGTTAGGTTATGCATATAACCACTGTTCCCTGAAGAAGAGGAACGAGGTACAACACAAGCTGTATGGGATATTATGCCTTTTCCATATCTGGCTGAAGACACCTCTAATCACGCCCGCCCCTCACCTATAACCTCTGGACACTAGCACTTGGCATTAGGACACAGAGTCATCTTAGTGTCCCCTGGTGCAAACTGGGTACAAGAAGGGTGCACTGACACTGACCCACCCGTTTTGCAGATGCTAAAGCTAGGAGTAGAGCAGTCTTATATGAAACGAACTTGATGTCCACAGACTCCTGGAACATTGGAAAGGGACCAATTCCCTCTCCTAACACCAAAGCTCAAATGCATGCCATTTAAATGCATACAGACCTCTTGTAAAGGCTGCTCTTGCACTCTGAATAAAGGCAACTACATTGGAGGGTAAGCCACGAGCCATTAACATTGACCTTTCAGCGGGTAAGCGTGAAGACACCACAACTCCGGTCGAGGGTGAACTATTTCTCCACCTGCCTGAGACAGGAGGTTCTTGTGAAGAGGGAGAGACCAATGGTCCCCTGCAAGGAGACTGACTATCTCTGCGTACCATGGTTTCGATGGCCAGCAGGGGGCTACCAGAATTAGGGAAAGGTTTCCCTGGCGCACCCTCTCCAGTGTTGGCAATATAAGAGCTACTGGAGGCAACGCATACTGGAGGCACGGGTGTGCCAGCACATCCACTCCCAGGGGCGCGCTGTGGTCCGTTAGAAAAACAGAGGACAGTGCATGTTTTCTCTGGATGCGATGAGATCTACGTTGGCCTTGTCAAATCGATCCCATTTCTGCATTGCCACCAGAGGGCTGATTCACCATTCCCGCGCTGAAGGGCCCTCTCTGGAGAGGAGGTCTGCCCCCAGGTTCAGGTAACCTGGTATATATGCATCGCCCTGAGTGACAGAAGGTGGAGACTGCTCCACAACAGAAGGGTCACATATTCTGCGCTCTGACAGACATGCTCGGCCGGAGAGCGAGCATATTTCTAACCCCAGAAAAGAACGTTTCTGACTGGGGATTAGAGAGCTCTTCTTTAAATTGACCGATAAGCCCAGCCGCTTCAAATGAGAAAGCACAGCGTTTGTATCTGTCCGAGCTTTCACTTTCGACCGCGCTATTATAGCGAGGTCGTCCAAATACGCGAGCATGCGCACTCCTCGCCCCCGCAGTGGGGCGAGAGCTGCTTCCATACACTTCGTAAAAGTGCGAGGAGCTAGAGAAAGCCCGAACGGGAGAACGAGCCACTCGTGCGCCACTCCCTCGAATGCAAACCTCAGATACTTTCTGTGATCTGGATGGATTGCTATATGAAAATATGCGTCTGTGAGATCTATGGACGTGAACCAGTCCCCCGGGCCAATCGAGCGAAGGAACTGGCGCAGAGTTAGCATTTTGAAAGTGAAAACTCTCAAATGCTTGCTCAAATGCACTCTCAGATCCAAAATTGGGCGAGCTCCCTGTCCTTTTTCGGCACAACAAAGTAACGGCTGTACCAGCCCATTCGTGATTCGGTCTGAGGCACCACTCTTATTGCCTCTTTGCTGAGGAGATTTCTTATCTCCTCCTTGAGGACCGCTGCAGCACTGCCCGATACTCGGGTGAGCACCATGCTGGAAAACAGGGAGGGGGAATTCGAAATTGTAAACGGTACCCTACGCACTCGGTCCTTTCTACCCAAGGAGAGACTGCGCATGCGCGCCACTCTGCTGCATGAGCTGCGAGTCGGCCGTGATAACAGCCTATTTGTGGGGAAATGAGGCCCTCCTGTGGCTGAGCTGGGGAGCACACAGAATGCTTCCTCGGGCTCACTAACGCCAGATCTTTTATTGTGCTTGAAACAGACACCTTTATTTCCTGATGTACAAAATGAGACTTTATTAAGGCACATCGAGGAACATAATGCTCTTTTATTGCACCCAAACTGGGGGCTTGTAAACATTGAGGGAAACCCACCCACCCCTGAGAACTGGGAAAGGATTGAGGGGATGTTTGTGCACACGTGTCTGGGCAGAACAGGTGCTTTGTGAACAATACTGGGGTAGAACGTGTACTTTTTGGCCTGGGCCCCGGTACGGGAGAAGGGTGGCGCTTCTTGAGGGGCCTGAGGGGAGAGGCTGCAGCGTCTCCGAGCCTTGGAGACTGAACTGAAGGTTAGGATGAGTTAGGCTTCTTCCTCCTCACCGCTGAATCCTTCTGAAGTCCAGGTGGAGGACCCCTGCTCCAGGCGGAGTGACGCAGGGCCTGTTTTTGTGGTTGCTGCTTCCCCGGAAGAACTGCTGGTGCAGACCTCTTCCCAGCGAGAAATGGAGTGGCAGGCTTACGAGCGACCCACGCTGGCTTCTGCTTAGCCTCCCTTCTTGGCAGAATAGTGCCTCTGTCTGCTTTTTCCTGATCTTGAATTTAGCCTGAATGGCTTCGAGAAAGTGACCAAACAAACCTGCAGATGAAACTGGTTCGTCCAAATAAGACACTCTGTCTCTTTCCGACATATCGGACATAGTCAGACACAAGTGGCGCTGAGCCACCACCGTTGACGCCATTCCTCTGCCCAGCGACAGTGCAGCACAGCGGGACATGCACAGGATGTAATCCGAGGCAATTCTGACCTCGTTAAGCAAGGCGGTTAACGGGCTCTCCGCCGGCAGTTGCTCTCCGAGCTCGGCCAAACACATCGCCTGATATGTTTGGAGAAGGATGACTGAATTCATAGCCCTAGCTGTGCCTGCCTGCGCGCGGTAAACTTTATCCAGCTGCGAGGAGGAAAAATGGCAGGGCTTAGAGGGAAGCACGGCTGGTCCTGCTACCCCTAGGTTGTGTGATGGGTCGAGATAAGCTGCTAGTGAAGGCTCCATGGGAGGGGCGTTCAGCAGACCTGTCTCCTCCGCCCCCTCTATGTCGAGAAATGGAGCAAAACCCGGAGCCGTCATACGGGTCGACAGTGGTTTAGCCCATGAGGACTTTAGCTCGGCGATGAAGTCCGGAAACTGCGGGAGACGGTGTTTCACCGCTGTCGGGACCGGGGAAAGAAAAAACCCAGAGAATCTCGTAGCTGCTTTGGCTGTGTAAGGAGCGGGCCACTGGACGTCCAATTTCTGAGCAGCACGGCGATAAAGGGAGATAAAGGACATGTCCGCCTCGTCCTGTTTCCCCCCTGAAGCCGCTGCAACGAGAGGAGCCGGTAGGTCCTCCTGCTCGTCCTCGGAGAGACCGTGCTCATCTAACCCGAGATCAAAAGGGTCGTCGTCCTCGAGTTCAGCTGCGGGCTCGGGGATCCGGGGCTTCATTAGGTGAGCCGGTGATGGCGAACCCATTTCACACACGTCCCCCAGACTCTCCATGTGCTCAGACCAACTAATACACGACTCACCCACTGATTCAGCCTCTTCAGCGTCCGAGTGAGAAGGCTCAACTTGTTGGGAAAACGGGATCCTCACGGTCCAAAGCTGCTTGTCCGAGAATTTTCTTAACAAACGACACCCTGCACTCCAGGGTAGAACGTCTGAGCCGGTGACAGAACTCGTACGCCTCAGGCTGCACTAAGGCCCTCCTAGCATGAACGATTCCCAAGCAAACTGGGCACGCATCATGCAGGTCCTTCTCATGAATAGCGAACCCACACCCTTGAGGACAAGGGCGAGGGACTTTCCTGCCGTGGCGGGTACCTGCTTGCGAACTCATTTAGATAGCCGTTAGCAAAACTAAACGGGCTAGCACCGAGACTAGGCAAAGCGAGCTCAAGAGAAGAAGGCAAAAGACGTTCCAAAACAGCGCTCTGCGGAAAGACGACTCACCAACGTAAGGTTGTTGCCGTTCTTTCCTATTGGAACAGTAAGCTATTTGTAGTATCTTTGCCAAGGAAAAGAGCTAACTAGCTAGCTAGATTAGCAGAGAAGTGTAAGGTGTTCTTAGCGAGGTGAAGAGCATAAGAACTGAAGAGATACGCTAGTGTCCAGAGGTTATAGGTGAGGGGCGGGCCCACCTACCCTCGTCACTGTGCGTCATCTGCCTTGCAGGCGTGATTAGAGGTGTCTTAGCCAGATATGGAAGAGGCATAATATCCCATAAAGCTTGTGTTGTACCTCGTTCCTCTTCTTCAGGGAACTTCTCCGTTTCTTCTATTGTAGATTTGTGTTTTGATATTTATTAGGTCGTATTTAAAGTGATGTTTAAATTGTTTTATTATTACATTCACATGTACGTTACATATACACTTTTTGTCCTCACTTAGATGTTATAATTGAAGAAATATAAGAATGGATCTGTGACCCATTCATTTATCCCCCTCACGTTTGTAAACACTGCTCTGTTGGTCTGTCAGTGAGTAGAGAAGATTGGGTTGTTGATGTTGAACCATGCTTCCTACACTTTGTGCACATCACAGATGACAAAACTAGTAATACTGCACCCAGACAGTAATGAGAAACAAATTCGACCTGGATATGTGAACCTTATAGCTCACTAAACAATAGTTTAAACATATAGTGCACTATGAGTGCAGAATATATAATATATAATATTTTATGACCTTTACTTTTCCATACACAGGGTGTAGTGAGATGTTGGGATTCGGCCTAAGGTTGTGCACAATATTGTGGAAACCACTCTCACTGATCACTATTATATTATATATTAAACTTTAGGATTACCAGTAATATCAGATTAAATGAGGAAAAGACTGAGACAAAGCAATATGTGGCTTGTGTCTGTAGTCTCTTATACACTAAAACAACACAGGAGAGAAATTAGACAATTACTGATATTGCATATGATCTGTGTGTGAATAGTTCACTCAGATTCAGACAGAAGACCAGAGAAACGCATTCGAGTCTGGAGTTCTACCAGTTTTTCTTTAGATTCTGTAAAGAAAATGATAATGTGGCTAATTGTATAATTGTCTTTTTCTACTTATGCAACACTGTGGGATCCTTTACCTCACGGACAAAAAAAAAAGTAATGGTCTTCTAAGTGTTGTGAGACTCTCCACATGTATGAGATAAATGTATCTGTCTTTCCCATCTGTTTACATTTGTACTGCGCTCTGAAACTAGAGATTTCCCCAATATGGTGCCCATAGCAAAAAAAGAAAACAAAATCTGACTGTAACCCATGGATACTCCTCTAGCTGACACTTGGCATTGGGCAAGGGTGACGTTAAGCTCGTGTGCAAGTGCTCCAGAGATTCATATATATTGTTTCATGATGAAATCATTTACTGTGTCTTAACACACACTCTCACCCTGTTCCACTCAGGTGAACGAAATGCTGAATAAACATGCTGTAGATGCTGCAGAGAAGTCCAAACATGTGTGGAGCGACCCATACACCACCAACCAACACCACCCCGTACTCACCTGCACTGGAAATACCAAGGACAATGGTAATCATTCATCTCTTAACTCTACTTCTACAGTGCGAGACAATGAGGCACTCTACTCTGCTCTCTGGGTGGGCACTGTGTGAACAGCACAAATCACATTGAATCTGACATTTTAAAATCAGATTTGTTCCACATTCATATGTGGTATTGACATCTGATCCATATCTGATCTGTGGCAGTGCGACACTTTGAGGTGTTTGGGACATGGAAACAGCCTGGTTAAAGCAACATGTTGGGAAACGAGAAACAGAAAACATCAGAACACAAAGAAAAGAACAGTGCTTCATTCCCAGGTTATGATCTGTGCTCTTTAAGTAGAAGGATTGGGCAGTAATGTGAATTTCCAGAAAGTTCTCCAGACTTATTGTGAGAACCGATAATATATTGTGTTATAAGTCAAGTACCCCATGTGTGCATTACAAGGCCTTTCATTTGTGAAAGGCAAGTGAGCATTTTTGTTGCAGCCTATGGAATTTATCGGCACAACAGACATGTTTACCACGCTGCTATACACCTCTATATTAATCAGCATAGATTTTCACACCGGCCGCGTGCAGCACAGCAGTGGTAAAAGCTTATGTAAAAAGCAAAGATATGCTTTGAGTCTGTTTTTGACACATGCAGGACTAACACCCTGTGTTTCCTACAACAGGAAGTTTATCTGCTCCTGTGTCTAAAGTCATGGGGTCAGACTTCCACATAGTCACCAGTGAGTGTGGACTGATATTAGGGGTTAATTATTTTTATGTGGGAAAAGGCTTATTATTTAAATGAGGGGCAATCAACCAACGTGCACCGAGCAATAGACTGGTTGATGACTGCTAAATTACTGTTATATATTTCTTTACTGTTGTGTGTCTTCATTTTTAATATTGACTATCACAGATTACAGTAATTTAAAAAAATGTTATCTTCATTGGTTGAAATTTATCACAGTTTTCTATAAAAAATCCTTTATTGAGCCAAGGCTAGTAAGCAGCTCTGCCAGTCTGCAGTGATATCAGAGTATTTTATCATACACTCCTGGGACTGTGATGGGAGCTGAATTCAGATGCATATTTGACAGATTTTTTTGTTTAAAACATTCAATTTCACTTTAAATGTTGCAGTAGCATCAGGTGCCAAAATGTATTTGCTTCACAATTTAAGATGGAAGTGAAGTAAAAGAACATGATGTCCTGACATAATGCATAATTAAACGAAGATTAATAATAATTGGGTAGTTCATCATTCATTCATTCATTATCTGTAACCCTTATCCAGTTCAGGGTCGCGGTGGGTCCAGAGTCTACCTGGAATCATTGGGCACAAGGCGGGAATACACCCTGGAGGGGGCGCCAGTCCTTCACAGGGCAACACACATTCACTCACACACTCACACATACGGTCACACCACACTCCTCACAGACAGTCACCCGGAGCGGGAATTGAACCCACAACCTCTAGGACCCTGGAGCTGTGTGACTGCGACACCTACCTGCTGCACCACCGTGCCGCCCCAATTGTGTAGTTGACAAACGATACATTAATGAAAATTATAATGTGCAATTATTTGTCATTGTACAACATACAGAAAATGTCTTCCACATTTAACCCATCTGCGGTAGTGAGCGCGCGTACACACACACACACAAGTGCACTAGAAGTTGTTAACACACACCCAGAGTGGCGGGCAGCCATCCCCAGGCCTGGGACACAGTTGTGGGTTCAGTACCTTGCTCAAGGGCCACTCAGCCATGGATTAAGGGAGGAGGACAGTGCTGTTCCTTCACTTCCACCGTCCCCAATTTTCCTGTTATTCATGGGAATAAAACCAACAACCTTTCAGCCCTAAGCCCTCTTCTCTAACCAATAGGCAACGGCTCCAAATTAAACTCTTCAAGCAAGCGTCATAGTTCAAGCGTAAACCCCTCTGATGTGAGGCACCACATAGTTTTGATTGAGGACAAATGTATACCTTTGGTTCTGAGTGAAATGCTGGTTTATTTGATCTGAGACTTCTCTGTCCTCTCAGGGACGAAGCGGATGGTGAGGAGCGACGTGTGTCTGATTGTTAAGGACGTGGTGACGAGTGGCAGCAGTGTGCTGGAGACGGCTCGGCTGCTGGAGGAGGAGGGGTTAAAGGTGAAGGACGCCGTGGTGCTGCTGGACCGAGAGCAGGGAGGACGAGACATGCTCGAGTCCGAGGGGATCACCCTCCACCCGGTCTTTAACATCTCCACCCTGCTGGATGTACTGCTGGACGCCGGACGCATCGACCCAGGTCAGTTTCTCTTCCGTTCTAATTACCACACTCAGTGCTAATGTTAGCACAGTATCTGATATTGTTTGTTTATGATGGGTTTTCTATTTTTAAATATCTTAATTTCAGTTATTCAGTGTCTGTTATCAATAATTCATGAACAAATATCAGTTATTGATTAAGTGCAGTACATTTTCAGGATTTACAATCAATTGCAAAATAAGAAATTAAAAAAATTATTGTTCATTGTCTATTAAATATTAATTAAATACAAACTCGTAGTCAGTGTCTACTTTCAGTTTTTTCAAGTTGAGTTATATATTCACTAGTTATTTATTAATGAACAAGTTATGGTTGAATGTTATTTTGTAGAAGTAATAGTAAATATAAACTGATTCTGTTGTGAAGTTCTTATTAAAGTGTGAATAAATGTTGCCTGTTGCAGCCACACGCACGAGAGTGAAGACTTTTATTGAGGGGAACCAGACCTTCACTAAACCTCCAGGGACCAGCAGAAGGGCCTCGAAACGAGGAAGGAGCATCTCCCCAGAGGTGAAGGAGAAGAGGGTGTGTAAAGAGCTGAGTTACAGGGAACGAGCCACTCTCCCTGGGGTCAGTCCAATGGCCTCTAAGCTGCTGCGCCTCATGGATGAGAAGAAGAGTAATCTGTGCCTGTCCGCAGACGTGACCCAATCCAAAGAGCTGTTGGAGCTGGCCGACACTCTCGGCCCTTACATCTGCGTACTGAAAACCCACGTGGACATCCTTGAGGACTTCAGCCCGGAGACGGGAAGCAGGCTGCTGAAGCTCGCACAGAAACATGATTTCCTCATTTTCGAGGATCGCAAGTTTGCAGACATCGGGAACACTGTCAAACTCCAGTACGAAGGTTTGTGTGGAGAGAAGAGCTTGTTACGTTTAATTTTAACTGCTGCTTGATGTGTGGCTCCAGCTTAATTTACTGTGACAAAACATGTGTGTTTCTCTTTTTTTCAGGAGGTTTGTATAAGATCTCGTCCTGGTGTCACATGGTGAATGCCCACGCTGTGCCAGGTCCAGGTGTGGTGAAGGGGTTACAAGCTGTGGGTCAGCCCCTCGGCCACGGCTGTCTCCTCATCGCTGAGATGAGCTCTCAGGGCAGTCTGGCCACGACAGAGTACACGCAGTCTGTGGTGAGACTCTACATTTAATATTTAACCAAAGAGAGAGCTCTATGGAACTGAGGGATTCATTGGACCTTATTCATGAAACGTGAGCAGAGCGAATTTGCACGTAACTCGTCGGTGAATCACTTTTTTTGTAAATGTTCGTAGGAACAAACTAAATTTACACTTGCTCCTGAAAACACAGTGTGCGTAATTGTCGGAAAGATGCTGAAAGTATCATGCTACATGACTGAACTTTAAATAAAGGTTAATAAAAATGCACAAACTAAATAAATAAACAATAAATTAATTAATAATCAAATGAAATTTCACAAAACAGTCCTCTTCCGAACACGGCCTTTCATTCAGAGCGACTTCCAGTAGCTAAAGGGCTATTGTTCGCTGAATTATTTTGTTACTCGTGCAGTCAGACAGTTACTTAATGTGGATCATTGTAATATAAACGAGTTTGAAGTCTGTAAACCGTGTAATTGGCTGGTGTTGCGCTGCTGCTGGATTTAACAGAACTTCAACGTCTTTGGAGATGACACAGGTTTATAGTTTATTATCTGAGTGATGTCTCTGGTCAGTTCACTATCGAGATCCAACAATGCAACATTTTACAACCCTGTGCTGTTCCAATCATCCAAGCGTCATCCCAGGGATTTTAAACTAATGTTATATTTGACGCGGTAAAATGTTACAATCGCAGTGTTGTGTGGTCGTGCACCACCGATGTTTTATAACATGCTTCATCAAAACAAACACATTTAAAGGAACTCTTGTAAATCAGGAGCAAATCCACAGGCAGTTATCCCTCTATGAGAGACTCCACAGAGAGTCAGATGAGGGAAAACTCATAGAAGGAGCTTGTGTCAAGAATAAAACACCTTTACCTTCCGTGCAGCTGCGGGACAAGCTTAAGTGAATGTGCAGGGGTCTGCAAATATTTTAGTTTATTTAACAAAATGATAACCTCAAATTAAACTGCACTGCCACACGGAGAGAAGCTGAGGGTTAAACCATACATTGAAACACAGAATATCACTAATAATGTTTTATTTTTATTTTTATTTGAGCAAATATTCTCTTACTGCTCAGATAATGGCTTCTTAAACGTAATGTTCTCAAACTAAACATTTTACACAGTACTATAACTAATCTTAATCTGACAAATGTCTTGCTACTTTCCCCATAAATGAGCAAAAATATACATAGAAAGAAACTAAAAAGTGCAGATTTGACAGTAAATAAAATTCTGTGGAGAGTAAGGCTTTTCTCAGCGGCTCCTCAATCTAACGACAAAGAAATGTGCACATCCTCCCAATTTGCGAACGTTGGGTATTCACTAACATACACACGTTCTACTAAAAATATCTGCTGTTTACGTAGTGTTCATGAATCTGGCACCAATTCTTTGGGAATGTCCACTTCTTCGTACAATTCACGTAGTTTACTATTGTTTTTTTACGAAGGTTTCATGAATCAGGCCCGAAATGTATTAACTTTTGGAAGATTGTGGTTTATAACAAAAAGCCCTGTTTTGCCAAGAACAGAACTATGTTCACTTGTGGATACAGTGGTACAATATGTACCTTTTAAGGTGGGTCAGATTATCATCAGCCACAGAATCCAGATGTGAGTGCAGGTGTGAGACAGATGTGGAGCAGTTCAGAGACATTAAAAAGACATGACACCAATGATGCACTGACATTGTATTTTATTTTTTTTGGACGTTTTCAGCTGTGAAGTCTTGTTTGTTTCTGTTGTGTGGTTTGAGATGATTCCGTTTCTGAACCTGAACCTGATGATGCTGTTCCGTTTCTTTCCCAGGTGAAGATGGCAGATGATTTCCCGAAATTTGTGTTCGGGTTTATCAGCCAGTCCAAGGTCAGCTGTAAACCAGAGCACATCCACATGACTCCAGGGGTGCAGTTACAGAGCGGAGGTACGTGACCATCCCATCTCTCACTGACCATCCATCTCTTTGAGCTCCTGTTTGCACAAGAACTGGAATTTGCAGCTCGTTTATGAACCCCCAGATGGCGCTGTAGCTCTGGAATAATCTTTAGGATGAAACTCACTGGTCACCATTTAGACCCCTGACCTTGTACTTCCAGTCACTGGCCACTTTATCAGAAACACCCCCCTTCTACTGACACTCACTGGCCACTTTATCAGAAACACCCCACCCTTCTACTGACACTCACTGGCCACTTTATCAGAAACACCCCCCTTCTACTGACACTCACTGGCCACTTTATCAGAAACACCCCCCTTCTACTGACACTCACTGGCCACTTTATCAGAAACACCCCCCTTCTACTGACACTCACTGGCCACTTTATCAGAAACACCCCCCTTCTACTGACACTCACTGGCCACTTTATCAGAAACTCTCACCTTGTACTGACACTCTACTGATCATTTGGACATTCAGGTTCATGCACCACAATGCGTTCCCCAGTTAATGCAGAAGTGGTGTTGTATTTGCTGACTTTCCTGTTGGTTTCTCCTCCAGGTGATGGTCTGGGGCAGCAGTACATTACACCAGATGATGTCATTTGTTCTAGACGCTCAGACATCATCATCGTGGGCCGTGGGATCTTAAAGAGTGAGGACAGAGTGAAGGCAGCACAGGAGTACAGGAGAGCGGGCTGGGAGGCCTATCTCAAACGCTTTGAATGGACTTAAAATATTAGAAAAAAATAATTTAAAAAAAAATAAATTTTATTATCAGATTTTTTTGTCTATATTTTTTTATGACATTTGCTTTTTTTAACTCTGTTTTGTAAATTAATATAAATGAGTATTTCCTTATGAGTTCATAAATGGATTGAGAAAATTAAATAACTTTTGATTAAACATTTTTATGAATCCGTTTCTAATCTTATGGTGGGATGTTTTCAAAATGCAGTGAACAAGATAAAGATGTTCCGTTCCACCGTCTTTGGCACTGAGCAGATGTTTGTTAACACCTTTAATGCTGTCTGGACATTAAGGTCCTTTTAGATTTGTGGATTCTGACAAAGCAAGTAATGTGATCAGTGTGACTTGATAAATCGCAGTCAGTAAAGCAGATTTGTTACTAATTTTTTACTTTTTACTTTGAGATTTGTTAATTGAGCTACATCTTTTTGGGTGTTGTTGATAAAGCACATTTACATTGGTCACTAACAGATTTCTGTGCACTACTGAGTGACTTTAAAAAAAAACCCAGATGCAGTTGGGTCTGCAGAGAGAGAGAAAGAAGAGAGAAGAAGAGATACCCTCTGTGACTAGTACATGGCCAGAGAGGGTGTTCAGCACTGGGTTAATATCAGAACCTGTCACAGGTCGGCTCGGGGGCTGAAGTCAATGTGTGTGTTTCATGATCAGAAAATCTAGAGCTGTGTTCGCTGTGATCTGTTCATCATCAGAACTGTTTATTTCATTTAAACACTTATTTAGTTCCAGTTTAAAGAGAATTGAAGGTGAAAATATAATGTTCACGTCTCTTAAAGACTTATAATCTCCATCTGCTGTTTAAATAGTGTCTGAAAATGTGTAAAGTTCTGAGAGATGTCAGAGCTCTGGTGGTGTTTGCAGGTCACAGAAATCGAAGTTAACTTATCTCCCAGTACCCTAGGTAGTGCACATTTTAAGTCATAAAATAATGCTCTCTGGAGACAGGTTTAAAAACAACGTGTATTTGGCTATGTGCTTCACGTCTCCGCGTCGAAGTAGTGTACCTTCTAGTCTGCGTGTAGTGATCTAATTATCTGAAGTGCTATGTGGTGTATACCGCTATTTGGGACGCAGCCGGAGCCTCTACGTGAGTAATCGTACTGAACGGAGCAGGGTATCGCTTACAAACACAGGGCGTATAATTACCTCTGGGTTCCTCACTTTTGTTTATTTGATTTTAACACGGAAATAATTTTTAAAAAGTCCCAGTTTTTGTTCCGTTTTTTCTTCTTTTATTTTTGTTTTTTTCTTCTTTTTCTCCGATGAAACGCGAGGGGCATCCCAAACCGTAGGTCCTACAGACTTGTCGTTTGATCAACTGGTAGTAAACCCTCCCGCTACTCAGGCGCAAAGAATCAGCCCGATCAGCCTGAAGGTGGCGCTATATCTCCCTATATCTCCTGCCCCGTGTGGCGTAGAGACGAAATTCTTTTTTCCTTTTTTTTTTTTTTATTAATAAACTTTATTAATTAATACAAATATATGTACAGTCCTTCCAAAATTCCAGCTTACATAAATTATATACTCATACATCCAAACATTTAATTACACATACAAACGAGCACAGTCTCATATATTTAGAGTGTCCCAAAGAATAGAGTCTTTAAAAAGTATATTAAGAGTCTTTTGTTTTTTTAATTCAGTCCTAATACTCTTCACAACCGCATCACTAGAGACAAAAGACTGTTCTATTGTCATTTTACATCGTGTTTTCCACAACTTAGACTTTACCAAACATATAATATACCACATAAAATGACATTTATATTCATCAATATTACAATCAAAAATGCCATAATAGATACTTTTAATATTTACATCAAAATTTAAACCTATATCCTTTACTTTTTCCCACACTTCTTTAGACCTATAGCATTCTAATAAAAAGTGATCCAGAGATTCTTCCTCTTGACATAATGGCATTGGACACTTTATAGTTTTAATAAAACAACTCCATTTTACTAAAAGTCTGACTGGTAACCTCCTTACTGCTATTAACCTGGTTGTATCTCTAATAGTCTCAGATATATTTTTGTTAAGCATATTTTTTAGACATATTTTATTTTCCTCTTTATTTAGTTCTCTAAATTCAAAATTCTGTCCATAAATTTTATCACTCACTATTTTATATATGCTTTTATTTGAAGCATTTATCCAATCAATGTTCAAATCATTGTATTTATGTATAAAATCTGAAAAGATTAATTTATAATATGGAATAGACCCTCTAGCTTTACCTTCTTTAGATTTCCAATTTGTCAAATCTCCTATCCACTCTACTTGTCGTTGAAATCCATTTTGAATAATTTTGCAAAAGGAAATTTTTGTTTTAATAGAGAAATCAATAGCACCTAAGCCTCCTAAATCACGTCTTTTATAAATCAGTTGTCTTTTAGTAACTTCTCTAGTTGTATTCTACGGAGCCCCTAAAGGGACTGGGGTAAAAATAAAAAAAACACTATTGATTTTGCGTTACCTCGCAAATGTTTGCGTTCCCTCGCAAACATAATTGCGTTCCCTCGCAAATCGTTTTGCGTTCCCTCGCAAACTCAATTGCGTTCCCTCGCAAATCGTTTTGCGTTCCCTCGCAAACATAATTGCGTTCCCTCGCAAATCGTTTTGCGTTCCCTCGCAAACATAATTGCGTTCCCTCGCAAATCGTTTTGCGTTCCCTCGCAAATTATACACAATTGTCTTTGGGGCTCATTCAACACATCAGGACACTGCAGTTTCCAGGTAAATCCAGCCAATTGAAACAGATATTATATATGTATTTATTTATCTCTACAAACACAGTTAGTTAAGCTAAATAAATTGCCAGTGCGACTCGTTCATACATCTGTAAGGAACTGCCTAACATCAGAGGAAGTTGTGAACAACAAGTTTATATACGTTCATCCTGAAAGTGCTAGTCAGAACGCCGAAGCTCCAAGTATCACCATAGTAACAGGTGTATGAGACATAGGCGGCTTCGTGAAAGAAAGAAAAAATGTGGACGGCGCACTGGGGCAGGGTTCAAGCTAAGAATCTTAATAAAAAGCCTTTACCAAGCAAAGTCTCACAAAAATACGGTGATTCAGTAACAAGATGGAGGGTGTAAGGCAGTGGCTCAACACAGAGATCTCAGGACACGTTGCGGACTGATTGTTACAGAGACGTGGCTCATCGCGCCGGCTCCAGACACGGTTGTGGAGCTAGCGAGCCGGTCCCTACACCATGCGTTTCGTTTTATCTGGGAATTCTGTTTTTCTTTGGGAGTTGTAAAAACGGAATACAATTTGGGAGTTGTAAAAACGGGATACAATTGTCTGCCAGAAAAGACTTTTACACACATACACACATTACTCCAATACACTACCAATAGCTAAACATTTATTTAGGTGTTCACTCTCCATTCACTCCCACTGTTTAGAAACATTGTTTATTGTCTGTATCTCTGTACTGTTCACATAACCTTTGTCCATGCGCTTGCACTTTAAATTCTCTCATCCTCATTTCATAGCAATTAACAAATCCATCCAACTCTGTTACTTATTATGACTCTGTCCACATTCCGTACTACACTGGTTAGCTGCTAGCTTTTCAGTATCATTTAAGCTGCTGCACTATATATAATGCTGCCAGATTATACTGATAACACTGTATTTCACAGCTGTACTTGTATTGTCTAATTGTAGGTTCTAGCAACGAATCTGTAAATGTAATCTTGTACTTGGGCTATAACATAGATGTTCTAGTCTATTAATCAGCACAGGGGCATGTAGGTGATTCAATCATTTACATTTTGATTTGCTTTTGTATGTAGCTAAATGTCTGAATTGTATAGGCTTTGATCGAGAGCTTAGAAACAATCACTGGAATGGAATAAACCTGAAGCTGATAATTCTGATTTTAATCTTATGACCTAGAAATGGAGGAGGACCTTGAAAGTTTCCTGAGGTCAAGAGGAGTGTCAGAGGAGGACCTGGATAAAATGAAAAGGGACAAGGTACAGTCATCACATTCCTAAGAAATTCTGTCTTGGATTTCATCAAATGAAACCAGACGTATATCGTCACTGTCCAATCAAATATAATTGCACTCCACAAGGTATGGTGCCAGCATAAGCCCACATGTGTTAAATCACAGACAGAAGCAAGTTTACAACACTATGTATTGATTATTCATTTAAATTATTTTATAGCTGATATGAAGATTTTGGCATTAAACCAAACCCTGGGGTCTGATATTTGAGTTTTACAGTCAAAGTGGAATTTCAGAGATATTCAGAATATCTGTAAATGTTTGACTGTAGTAAATATATGTCTTTGTTTTGTAGAATATAAATGTTCTCTGTTGTATATCTGTAATCCAGATTGTCTATTCAGGTGTGTTACTTGCATTTCTACTGATATAAAGCAAATCTGTAATGTTTGTATTTTGTATTTGTAGATTGACAGGTCTGTCCTCCTCATTATGACAGATGAAGAAAGGGCAAAGTATATTAGGTCATACGGTGATCGGCTGGCTGTTATTTCCTTTTGCAAACAGAAAGATATTTGTGCTGACAAAGGAACTCTTTTAGAAAGACTGAAACAGAAAATCTTTGCAAGAAGAACTGGGTCAAAACAACACGAGCCAGATATAGCAACCACACTGGAAAACGGGATGTCAAGACATAACAATAAGAATGCACAAAAAAGCTCAAGAAGACTCGAAATTGGGTGGCTTCACTTTTCCAAAAATGACTATCATCAAGTGAGGACAAGGAATGGAGGTGGAACAAGGCATATGTTGCTTGATAAATATACAACAGTTGCTCAGATTATGGAAATGGGAAAAAATCTTTTTTTCCAAAATGGCCACTCACCTAAAGGAGCAGAAGAGGACTTTACATTTACAATTTGTGATTTTAAAAGAAATCAAGTCTCTATGGAAAGCACACTCTTCCAGCTCTATGAAGAATGTAAACTGAAAATGCTGAGACTTTACATCTGCACAAAAGAAAAAGTTTCTTCAGTCATGATCCATGAAACATCTTCAGACAGTGATGACAACACAGAATGGCCTTCTTCAAAGAGTTTACCTCACAGATCTCTCACTGAAGAGGTATTTGAAGTTTTATTGTTTCTGTGCTTTTGAATTGCTGCCTCAACAATTACTAGGAAACTGGGAGAAATGCATTGACAATGGCCAGAAAATATGTGTCTTTATAAATTGTCAACAAAACAAATGGATTGATAAAACCTGTTTCAGGAATAATTTAATCAGGTGGTATGACAAATATTCATATGGATTTTGGTTGTTATTTTTTATTTTAAAAAATCTGTCTTAAGTTTTTAAGTTAAAGTAAATGGTGCAAATACATGTCAGCAGCACGTTATGAAATGAATTTATTTTATTGAATATATTGAGAATTAACATTCAATTAATATTTTACAGATTTTGAAAGAACAGGGACTACAAAGACACAAAAGACAAAAGATGTTTGATGTCAGCCAGAACCAGCATAGCAGTGCTGCACCCTCTGAGACCTTAGCTGATGAAGTCCCAGGGCCTTTAAATTACCTACATTCAACACCAAATGAAGGTAGAAGCTATGCAGTCATGCACTCCACCCAGGACTTTCAAGATGAGAATATAATACACATTTCGTCTCATGCAGAAGAATGTCTGAATGAAACTGGCATAGTGCAGTCCTCACATGAACTCCAGGACACTCCTAGAGAATATGAGGTGCCTGAATTCAACAATCAAGCACACAATGAAATGCAACAATTGATTTTGATACCAGAAGATTCAGAAATAGAAGTTGGACACCCATATTATGAAACGGTTGATGAGCTTGCATCAACAATAGAGTGGGATTTTGAGTATAACCACAAGGATATAACAAAGGTAATAACAATGAAGGAATGTCTGTCGCTGTTTTTGGTTGGTTGGTCCAGTAGTTTGTATATCATATTCACATGTTTAATTAATTTTGTTTTACAGAATGATGAGAGGAATGAAGTCCAAGATGTGGTATCTACAGAAAATGACCCTCCATCACCATCATCAGTGGGTCCTGTTAATGCAGAAGATTTACAACATGTACAGGTGACTCATACAATATCAATGTTATTTATTTATTTAGATTAAGGGTAATTCTGGTTTAAAGTTTTAGCTGAAATTCTTCATTAACCTTCTTAGCATGGACTTGATGGCTTTATTTTGTAAAATTATTTTTCACATATTACTGTAGTCATCAACTTATACACTGAATGATTACTGCATAAGGAACACATACATTGTATCTACATTCGTTGTCCATTTTATTAGCTTCACTGACCATGCAGGAGCACTTTGTAGTTCTATAGATGTAAAGTCAGAGACGGTAGCTCATTTGTTGCTGCAGTTTGTCAGTCCAGCAGTGACACAGAGTGGTTCAAAAACCTTCAGCAGCACTGCTGTGTCTGATCCACTCGCACCAGCACAACACACACTAACACACCACCACCACGTCAGTGTCACTGCAGCGCTGAGAATGACCCACCACCACATCACACCTGCTCTGTGGGGGTCCTGAGCGCTGAGGAACAGGGGGAGAGGGGGACAAGAAAATATTCTAAGAAACAGGTGTACTACAGTCTGTAATTGTAACTATAATGTGCTCCTGTGTGGTCAGTTGATCTGGTAATATGGATTACAAGTGTAAATACAAATAATGTTTTCCTAATCCAGTGATTAAGTGGCAAAATAAGTTGATTATTTGAATTTAGTATAATTTACTATCGCAATGAGCAAATGTATCTAACATAGTTTAATGCAAAGGTTTTCATTTTCACAGAAACATATTGGAAATATGTGCAAAAGGCAAATTTTAAATATATATTATTCTGCTTAGTTAATTTCAGGCAATAAATAGAACTACACAATTAAATATTAAGAGAATGTCATAATTAAGAAATTAACTTGTAGACTTTGTTATTTTCACTTAGAAAATTAAAACGCTGTTGGTCTAGGAGAATACAATATTTTGCTTAGAAGTCTATATGCTTGGTGTACCATAAAATGCTAAACTGTTTGTGTGTCCAAAATGGGCATAATTAATAACCTGCCCACAGGATTGTGGACCAAAGTTACATGATAAATAAGTATGCATGTTAGTAAGTAAATAAATTATAAGAAAAATCAGATACTTTAATAAATGTCTTGAATCTATTTCTGTATTTACACAATGAAGTAAAATCTGAGCTATTTCTATATGTCTATATTTATTTAAATCTTTCTTTATTTCTACATTTATTTATTCTTGTATTTCTATGTCTATGTTTAATATCCTAAAGCAGGATTGGTCAGCCTGGCAAAGCAGTACACAGCTCAGTGGCTCTTTTGTCTGGACAGTATTATCACATATCACAGACTGGGGACACAACAGAGACATGAACGATATGTACAGATGTGCAGCAGCACAGTGACTGTGTTAAAACAGGTCAAAACAACTCTATTCACACTTTAGATGTGTTTTTTTTTTTTTTTTTTTTGAAGTTAAGACTATAAAGACAGATAGTTAAGATGATTTGTTTGAGACAGACAGAATTGCTGCTGTCCCTCAGCTGTCTGTGTTCCTGCAAGATTAGTCCCCGTTCATAAATCTAGCAATGCCTCTGCCAAGCATGGATAGAATGTATAGATAAAAGAATGGAGAGAGCTTTTACCCCGTTTTATACAGTCACTGTATGAGCAGCATGTCTCTGTTGTGTTCCCAATCTGTCAGTAATACTGTCAGGACAGAAGAGCCACTGAGCCATGTACTAGTATGCCAAGCTGACCAATCCTGCTTTAGAGTAAGTTTAGGACGGCCCTCATACAGACAGAAATACAGGAAGACACATATGCAGAAAAAGTGAAGTAAATAAACAAATGTTGAATGTGGAAATACAAAAATAAATGTATGAATAAATAAATATGAATACAGATATAGCTCAAATTGAAGTTAATTTATGTAAATATAGAAATAGATTCAAGATATTATTTGTGCATTAATGTATATAGTTATGCTTTTTTTTATTTATAATAATAAAAGTTGAAAGCATTGGCCAGAAGAATCAGGGTGAGAATTAGTGCCTTGTATGTGTCAGAATAATTACATACAAAATTTGGGCATTAGTAATGCTGTCTCACTAAAGTTTTATTTATGAATTTCCTTATCTTTCTATACAGCAAAACATAGAAATTTCTTGCACACAAGAGGAGTCTTTTGCACCTGCAGAATCAGTGGTTGAGAAACGGTATGCTGTAATACGTCGGGTTAACGTTGTGGATGACCTTTTAGACATATTCATGGACAGCAAAATAATGAAAGTTGGTCTAAAGATGGAGTTCAAAAATGAGCGGGCCCTGGATGACAATGGAGTTTCAAGGGAGGTTTACACTGCTTTCTGGACAGAATTTCTGGAACAGTGTGAGGGTGAAGAAGAGCGAGTGCCAAGGTTGAGACCTGATTTCTCTGAAGCACAGTGGCAAGCACTTGGAAGAATCTGGGCAAAGGGTTACATTGATCATGGTATAATTCCAGTGAGACTATCAAAGGCTTTCATTTTAGCTTGCATATTTGGAATTGATGCAGTGGATGAAGATGTCCTTATGTCTTCTTTCTTCAACTATTTGTCTGCTAGTGAGCTATCAGTTGTTGAAAAGGCACTTAAAGGCAGAATTGGAGATGATGACAAGGAAGACTTGCTTGACCTTTTCTCAAGGATGGGGTCACACAGCCTTCCTTGCAAAGAAAACACACGCATTGCCATTGAAACAATGGCACATAAAGCCATTCTTCAAGAGCCAAAATTTATAATGGACTGTTTCTCTCATAGTCTTACCAGTGCACAGCTGAATCTGGCAGACAAAGAGAGTGTGATGCATCTGTATGCATGCAAAAGGCCAACAAGCAAAAAAGTTTGTGAAATGTTACAAACATCCTCTGTGTTTCTATCTCAAAAGGAGCAAACAACATTCAGTTACTTGCAGCGCTACATTAGAAATGTTGATCAGCGTAAACTAGAGATGTTCTTACGCTTTTGCACTGGTTCATCTGTAATTTGCACAGAGAAGATAGATGTAAGTTTCAATGCTGTATCTGGTTTGAGCCGAAGGCCTGTAGCTCATACTTGTGGAGCTGTACTCGAAGTTCCTTCAACATATAGCTCCTATCCAGAATTTCGCACAGAATTTGATAACATCTTGTCTGGTGATTTTTTTTCCATGGACATACTATAAAATGATTAATAGATTGGTGCCACTTTAGAATAAGAATACACTTATAAAGGTTTATCCATAATTTAAAATCTGTTTATTAATGATTATTAAATGTTGTTAATGCATTAAAAGTCATTAATAAGTTTACCTGTATACATATTAGATACATGTATTCTTATTTTAAGGTAGTACCAATAATTTAAATGAAATGAGTTTTATTCAGTTAAGCTCCATTGCTGGAATTAACACTGTCCATAAGACATAAAAAAGCCATCTGCTGGACATCTGGCGTAAACTTGCACATGCAGACTTATAAATGTTATTATAGTTATATTTGTTCCTAATGTTGCACATCTACACAGATTTGTTTACCTTGCCTCAAAAGTAATATCTTGATATGTGAAACCATTTTAAATCTACAACAAATACCTAATGTTTTTCATTTTTAAATTGTTTTAAGTTATCATAAAAATAATAAACATGCAAACATATAAAAAGCTAAATAAGCCTACAGCAATCGCAAAATGAGAAAGGTGTTTTGTTATTAGATTTATTATTTTATGATTTATGGTTTTACTTGCTAAGAAAGTGTTTTGTTTTGTTTTTTCAGTGCATTGTTAAAAGTGCAAATACACACGTTTGTGTCAGGTTGTGTTTTAATATACCTAAAAATAAACTGGCTTTAGTTATTATAAAGCCTGTAACAATTTACAATGTACATTATGTCCCTTTTTAATGTACCTTTATATATATATAGTATATATTTAAGTTACAAAATATTCAAATTTTGATATTTGTTGTTGGATGGAATCTTTTAAAGCCATGTTCCCATTTAAATAAATGGAATTATAACTCAAATATTTTTCTGTTTGTTTACTACAACATCATGACCATCTCCTTGTTTCTACACTCACTATCCATTTTCTCAGCTCCACTGACAATAGAGCACTTTGTATTTTTGCAATTACAGACACTGCAGACCACTACAGTGTCATTGAGAATGATCCACCTCCCATATCATACCGGTTCTATGTAGGTCCTGACAATTGAACAGTGTTGAAAGGAGCAAACAAATTATGCAAAGTGGACTACAGACTGTAACTGTAGAACTATAAAGTGCTCCTGTGTGGTCAGTGGAGCTGATAAAATGGACAGTGATTTTAATCTAGTGATCTGAATTGCTGTGGTTCCTAAATGATTCCACTTACACCAATGACTTGTTGCTATGGTGGCATCCTATTACATCAGTACAATGCTCAATTTCAGTGAGCTCTTTAGAATAACTTGTTTTACAAATGTTTGTAAATGTGGGCTGCTTTTTTGTGGGCAGGTTTTTGATTGTATACACCTGTAGCATACGACTGAATGAAACACCTGAATTTACTAAGAGTTCCCAATATTTTGTCCTTAGAGTGTGTCTCTTACAGAATTTAAACATTTACATTAGTAAAAAAAAAAATAAGGCACATATTTTTATTCTGAGGATTTTTCTTTTTTTTGATCCTGCAGTTTGGGCCAAAAAGGCAACATGTCTCATTCGAATGTAAGTATGTGAAAAGAATATGCGTACAGACTGTATACAAATTTCGAATGTCATTTAACAACAAAACAAAAGAGAAACATTTTCTATCATATTATTTCACTGAGGACTATCAGACATGCTTTTGTATTTAACACACTAATCTTACTTTAAAGAAATGAAAAGAATAAAATGTTGCTCTTATGATCATATGTGTCACCACTACAAAACGACTACATAGATGATTTTATAACATCTCTCAAAAATATGTACAAATCAATAGCTTGATATGGATCTCTTGGGAGTGTCAACTGGGATTCAGCCATAATTATATTACAAAGGTCATATACATCTGGATCACATGGCACTGACTGGCGAAATGTACATTCAGTTTTGCATGTATGAATGTCCTCATCTTCAGCTGAATGAAGAAAGTCTCTGGTTCCATACAGTTCTGGCAGTCCATACATTGTGTTTGGCCGGCCACTAGGAACACTGTCATTCTTTGATGGTCTGATGGTGTGCGAATCCCACACGTCTGCAGTGTCATCCAGCTCATCCTAGAAAAAAGGTTTTAAAAGATGTACCAGAAAACACCAAAATTAATTTCAGTATTACAATCCCTAACAATGTCCCTATTACTACAATGTTTAAAATACAAAGTACAATTATTAGACACATATACTTTTACCAATAAACATAACGTACAAACATCTCCAGTGCCAACTTTGCCTATTCATTCATTCATTCATTGTCTGTAACTCCTTATCCACTTCAGGGATACGGTGGTTCTGGAGTCTACCCGGAATCACTGGGCGCAAGGAAGGAACACACCCTGGAAGTGGTGCCAGTCTTTCACAGGGCGACACACACACACACTCACACTTATGGACACTTTTGAGTCACCAATCCACCTAACGTTGTGTGTTTCTGGAGCGTGAGAGGAAACCGGAGCACCCGGAGGAAACCCACGCAGACACAGGGAGAACACACCACACTCCTCACAGACAGTCACCCAGAGCGGGACTCAAACACACAACCTCCAGGACGTGCCGCCAACTTTGCACATTTATTAAATTTAAATATAACTTAAATATACGGTAATGACAAACACCATCTCCAGAAATGTGGGGATGCTGTGCAAATCATTCACCTATTTTGAATTTGATGCCAGCTTAGGGTTACAGAAAATTTGGTATGAGAGCATATTTACCTATGTGCTGCATCATTTTGTGTTTTATCCCAAAACGCTGTATGCTTGGGAACTGAGAAGACCAAGTTCTGTAGTTGTGAAATAACAATTTCACCATTCTTGCTAAGATTTCAGGTGCTTAACAGTTTGGGTGTCTGTTATAATTGTTTTCAGTGGGTAACAGGTCTGGATTAATTTAGCTCCTGGACTCTTTACTAAAGGAGACATGTAGAATGTGGACTGTCCTTCCAGTCACTCCATAACCTGTATATTTATTATTCAGCTTTATAATATATATATATATATATATATATATATATATATATATATATATATATATATATATATATATATATTAGTCCCCATTTTTAGTTCTGAAAGACTCTGCCTCTCTGCTTTTGTTGAAGTAACTGTCTACTGAACTACTGAACAGAGAAGGTTGTCTACTGGAACAATGATTTGAAGCAATGCAGTGAAATAAGGATGTTGGATTTTCAGCACCCTGCCTCATCCACAACTCCCCAAATCATCCCAAAAGTACTGGGTGGGACACCATCATTCCAGAAAACACATTTCCAGAACTCAATGCTGGGGGCTTTATATGCTTCTAGTTCCCATATGGCTTTATTTATGGTGACAACAGGTTTGTGTTTATCTGCTCCTGAGAGTCTTATTCTATTGCCAATACTTCTGTACAGGGACTAGACAAGTTGTGTACATTGGCACATCTTTGTCAGCAATTGGTGCAAGTTAAAGTAGCTGAATGTATTCATTAAAAGGGGTGTACACAAACAATTAGAAATATTTTGTTGTTTATTTATAGCCTTGCTAAAATAAATAATAAAAAAAAAATAACCAGCTTAACAACCCCTGTAAAAGACTGGCACCCCCTCCAGGGTGTATTCCTGCCTTGCACCCAGTGATTCTGGGTAGGCTCCGGACCCACCGTGACCCTGAACTGGATAAGTGGTTACAGATAATGAATGAATGAAGGAATGAATTAATGAATTTATACTATGTTTAACAGATTAGGATATGGTTTAGTCTGTATAAACTGTTCAGCCTCTTTAATCAAACACCATCTTAGCACTTATCAAATCAACACCCATCAAATAGCTAATTCATCAACTCACCTGTATGAGGCCCATGCAGGAGAACTGAAGAAGGCTTTTGTCCAGAAATTCTCCATCAAAGAGCCCCCTTTCCTTGAGGTCAGCAAAGAGAGCTATCCAAAACTGCATGCATTCTTTCCTTAAGAAACCCCACCAGCTTTCTATTCTCTGGTTGGCTGTGCTTGCTCCATCCAGATAGCTCTCTATGCTTCCATGGCGATTCCTTCTGAGGAAAAATTGAAAATCACGTACGTGTCCATTTTCTGTCCCACAGTCTCCTCTCACGATTTCTGGGCAGCCCCCCAAACGCTGAACTGCTTGGATGTAATAGCCTCCAACCAACCTTGGGTCGCTACTGGTAGTATAAGCATTCAGCCAGATTATTTTCCTGGAAAACCCATCTATACATCCATTGATGCAAATTCCATAATGCTTCAGCTTATCATAGGAGTCTAAGTGCCAGATGAAGTTTGGTCCTTTTGAAAAATAATTCCGTCTACACAGCCTCTTTGCTCTTCTGAGTGCGACCCCTCTGGGGTCTAACTCCTTGAGAATCAAACGGACATCCTCCTTTCTCACTCGAAGCCCATTTAATCTACATTTAGCATACATCCATCGGTATCCATGGAGTTGTCCCGAGCTCTGCAGTTGCGACTGAACGAAAGTAATAACACTATGTAGATTAGAGTAATCCTTCCTTCTAGAAAGTCCCATAGACCGCAACAAACGTTTCAGTTGGCGCTCCCCAATAACATATCCATGTTTACCGCTGAGAAGAGATGCAATGTCTTTATATTTCAGTCCAAGATCAAAGTAAAATTCAGCGAGCTGCTCCATAGTTCACCTGACACACACAGCAAGCACACAATCAAAAGTAAGCACAGTACTGTACCATACGGAGCCCACAAAGTATTTGCGAGGGAACGCAATTGTGTTTGCGAGGGAACGCAAAACGATTTGCGAGGGAACGCAATTATGTTTGTGAGGGAACGCAAACATTTGCGAGGTAACGCAAAACTATTTGCGAGGGAACGCAAAATCAATAGTGTTTTTTTATTTTCCCCCCAGTCCCTTTAGGGGCTCCGTAGTATTCCATATAAAGTTAACACATATTTTATTAATTTTTTTTAACCATATATCAGGTGGAGGGAAAATACATGCTAAGAACAGAATCTTTGATAGAATAAATGTTTTAGTAATATCTATTCTAGTCTTATAATTTAGTTTTTTATCTTTCCATTTCTCAACTTCTTCTTGAACTTTTTCTGTTTTCTGAGACCAATTTGCATCTACACAACCTGTGTTATCTATATAAATTCCTAAAATGTTTATTTTTTGGAATTCAGGAATGTTGATTTTGAATTTATTATTTGGATCTCCTATCCAGACACTTTCTGATTTATTTACATTTAATTGTGCCCCCGAAACTTGTTCATAAATTTTAAAATGATCGTAAATAATGTCTAACTCTGATTGAGATTTAATAAAAACTGTTATATCATCAGCATATGCAGTAATTATTATTCTTTTATCTCCTAATTTAACACCCTGAAGCCTCTGGTCTGTTTGAATGTTCATTATTAATGGACTTATAGCCAAAACATAAAGTGCTGCACTAAGTGGACAACCTTGTTTAACACCTCTATATATTTTAAACTGTTCAGTTAAATGTCCATTTACATTAATCTGTATTTTAGACTCAACATATAGACACATAATCATTCTAATAAAAGTTAATGGAAATTTATACATTTTTAACACTTCCCATAAATATTCTCTAGAGATATAGTCAAACGCTTTCTTTTGATCTAAAGCAACTATGTAAAAGGATTCATTGGTTTTAGTACAAACTAACTCTCTTAAAATACCTAAATTATCCCACATCAATCTTCCTTTAATAGCACAGGTCTGTTCTTTGGTGATAATTCCATCAAGAACATCCTGCAACCTATTCATAATAATTTTTGCATAAATTTTATAATCAATATTCATTAAAGTGAGATGTCTCCAATTATTGATATTTTTATCACCTTTTTTATATAATAGTGACATCACACCTTCATAAAAGGTGTCGTACATAAATCCTTGTTCCACACCTTCATTAAATACTCTAGTTAATAATTGGGAAATATCATACATACATTTGTTATAAAATTCAGCAGGTAACCCATCTTTTCCAGGAGACTTTTTTAAATTTAATTGTTTTATTGCTGTAATGACTTCACTTTCTATTATTTTGTCAGCTAAAAAATCATACTCATTATTATATTCAAAATTTAAGTATTTTCTAAAATGTTTATTATCTATTTTAATTTCTTTATACATCTCTTGACATAATATTTGAATAGATTTTCTAATCTCGTCAGGCTGATTAACAATTTTACCCTTTTCTGAATAGATTGATCCAATATAAGAGCTTTGTTTCCTTTTTGTGTATACAGACATAATTTTAGCTTTATTATGAATTTCCTCCATATTAGCACCTGCTAGAGTTTGTAGATTTGAATATAGATCATTATTCATTGAATCTATTTGTTCCCTCAATTTTGACATAATACTTTCATCTTCATCACTTCTCTTTGTACACTTTAATTTAATATATTGCATCATTGTTAAATTATATTTGTCATTTTTTTCCTTATTGTACGTCCGACATTTTCCTTTAAAAAAATCTCTTATCTGTGTTTTTAGAACTTCCCACAGCTCTCGATCATTTTTAGTAAAAATTTTTAAAGATTTTATTCTATCAATCTCTCCTTTTAAATCTAATAATACTGCAGGAATTTCTAAAATTTGTGTATTTAATTTCCAATAATTCTTTTTAGTTTCACCCTTTACATTTAAATTACAGATTACAGCTAAATGATCAGAATCAATAATCATTTTTGTTTTATAAGTATAAACTTCTAACCCTTTATTTATATAAATTCTATCAATTCTGGTCTTACAAATAGTACTAAATCTGGTAAAATCTATTTTATTAGGGTATAGTATTCTAAAAACATCAGAAAAATCTTGTTCTAACATCATTCTTTTTAAAAAGGGACCTTCTCTTCGTATAGCTGCTGGATTTATTGTTATTCTATCTATATCATCTGTTATTGTATTAAAATCACCACAAACAATTGTCAAAAAACCTGTACACAATAACACTTTCAATTTTTTAAAAAGCTGGATTTTTTTTACTGTACTTTGTGCTGTATAAACATTAATAATTCTCATTTTTCTACCACTGTGGAAGCAATCCATGCACATTAGTCTTCCAGGAATAATTTCTCTACTTCTTATAATCTGGAAATAATTATTATAAAATAGAAAACCAATACCATCTGCTTTGCAATCACCAACAGAAAAATAGGAGGGTCCTTTAATCCATAGTTTTCCTGTTTCATTAATATCATCTAATGTAGCTAATCTTGTTTCTTGAATACAAACTAAATCTAAATATTCTTTACTTAAGGATTCTAATTTTCTCTCCTTGTTTAATTTAGACTGAATTCCTCTTACGTTACAAGTGGCTATTCTAATACCTACAGTGGACATATTTTATTATGGATTTTGATTTCTTTTCTTTTTTAGAACACTTTTTTTGTTTGCATTACCTACTTTTCTTGGTGACAATTTGCGTTTTTTCTGTTGTAATATATTTCCCTTATTGGTGTCCTGTCCTTGATTGCAGATTGAAGATTTTCTAAAGTCAGTTGTCGGCAACATTGTAGAAGCAGGATCAATAGGAATGTTTTGTCCTGAAGATGGAGATACCTTTACGTTCTCAGAAGAGAGGTCTCCACTCGAGTCTTTATCTGATCTGGAAAAGTCCTCATCAGAACTTTCAGACGAAGAGCTGCTGCTACTGCTGTTACTACTGTCATCATTTGAAGATCCACTGTTGCTTTTTCCATCTTCATCCGCTTTTTGCACTTTGCTATTGACTTCATTTCCTCCATTCACCTGTTGATTTTGGATGTGACCAGACTCTTCTATATGAGAAGTTCCTTCTGCGTTCTGATCAGCATTTTATGGTATCTGTTCCTGTTCAGAGTCTTTGCTTCCAACTGCAACTCTTTCTTGTTCCATCTCACTTGGTATATTTTCTTGTTCTTGAGTAACCATATCTGAGAGTCTTGACATTGCTTTAGAGCGATTTACATATGATTTAGGGCACATAAAAAAATTGTGCCCTTCCGCACCACATAGTGAGCATATAGCTGTTT
>NW_027101228.1:0-12500 GCF_029633855.1 Hoplias malabaricus
TAACGGTTTCACGCTCTGTTGAACTCTCTCTTCAAAGTCCTGTTTCAACTTTCCCTCACGGTACTCGGTTCGCTATCGGTCTCGTGCCGGTATTTAGCCTTAGATGGAGTTTACCACCCGCTTTGGGCTGCATTCCCAAGCAACCCGACTCCGAGAAGCCCGACCTACCCGGGCGGGAACGCGGGACTCGCTACCGGGCTTTCACCGTCTATGGGAAGAAGCCACGTTCGCGAGGACTTGGTCCCGCGTCCGCACCGAGACGGATCTTACGGACTTCCGTACGCTACATTTCCCGGCCAACCCCGGTCAGGGGAAAGTGGGATTCAGCGCTGGGCTCTTCCCTGTTCGCTCGCCGCTACTAAGGGAATCCTTGTTAGTTTCTTTTCCTCCGCTTACTGATATGCTTAAGTTCAGCGGGTCGTCTCGTCTGATCTGAGGCCGCACACAGAGGTTTCTTATGCGGGGGCGAGGGCGGAGGCGGAGGGCCGAAGGCTAGGGGCGAGGGGCGAGAGCCCGGCACGAGACCGAACTCCGCGACACCTTCCCCCCCACCCCGGCCGCTCGCCCGCCCGCTCACTCGCCCGCTCGCTGGGTTTAATCGGCACTCGCCACCCCCGCGTCCGACTGCGCGGAGCCCCGCTCGGGACTCGGGGAGAGACCGTAACGGACGTGGACCCGGACCTACTCGGCTCTCCCTCCGTTCCCTGTACGGAGCTCTCTCGCAACACGGGCCGCGTGGACTGGCTCGGAACCGAGTCTTCGTTTGGGAAGACGAAGGGCCGTTTTCAGGCCCTGCGAGCTTCCAGCCGCGGTCTCTCTCTCTCAGCGGGGGCGCGGAGACCGATCGATGGGTAAAGCGACCCTCAGACAGGCGTGGCCGCGGGATGGACCCCCGCGGCCGCAATATGCGTTCGAAATTTCGATGATCTGTGTCCTGCAATTCACATTAGTTAACGCAGATGGCTGCGTTCTTCATCGAAGCACGAGCCGAGTGATCCACCGCTAAGAGTCGTATTCGGGTTTGTGCCCGGCCCGTTACAGGCCGGGCGAAGGAAGCCATTCGAACAAGAGACAATTTTTGCCAATATATTTCAAGCCGGGTGCCTTCCACCCCCGTGCAGGGGGGGAAAGGTCATTGAACCTGGGCGTCACCACCGGACCGAGGAGTTACGGCCCGGGGGACGATCGCCCGAGTAGGTGCCCGAGACTTACGTGGTTTAGGAGACCGGGGTCTAGGCACCCGCCGTTCCCGGCGAGGCCCAGGGGTTTGGTTCGCTGCGTTACGGGTCCCGGTCTAAGGCATTCAGGCGTGCGCTCAAAGCCAAGCTCTCCACCCCGGAGGGTATGAGCGAGGCCCGGTGGTACGCTCCCAAGTCCCCGCTTAGGGGGAAGGCGCTGGGTAGATCCCACCTAGTCAGGACCGGCGGGCACCGGCCGTCTCCTTTCGGGTGTTTATAAACGCATCCGGGGTTCGTGAGGCCCCTTCAACTCGCGCACCGGCCTTAGACTATTATACGGTCCGTCTCTGCGAAGCCAACATCGGGGGTATTTTGCATGCGCTCTTAAGCTCCGCTCTAACCCCGTGAGGGGAAAGAGTTTCGCCCGGCGGTACGCTCCCGTCCACCACCGCCCCCTGTGCCGGGGGGATGGGTTCAGGGAGATCCCACCGAGGCCGGCGAGCACCGGCCAACGCCCTGGGGGTGAGTAAGCCCCTTTGACTCGCGCACGCACAATCAAGCCTTCAACGATCAATGGTTTTTTGGGTTTAACTACCCGGCGGGCGGCTCCGGCGCCACTCTTCCCCCCGCGAACGGGAGGGGCGGACCGGGGTACCTATGCACCTAAGGCGGTCCTCGCATAACCCCGAGTTCCGAAGCCGGCTCGCTACGTCCACCCACCCGGAGGGGGGAGAGACTCACGTCGGCCGACGACGAAAGGTACGAGGCTTCTGCGGTCCATACCTTGAAGGTACCCGCCGGGGGGGAGGTTCGGCCTCTCGAGTCCGACTCGACAACCGGCACGGACGGCGGGCGCCGACCGCGGCCAGGTCACCGTTATTGATCCTTCCGCAGGTTCCCCTACGAAAACCTTGTTACGACTTTTACTCCCTCTAGATGTCCGGGTTCGATCGACTTCCCATCGCCCGGAGGCGACCCCCGTTCGAGGGCCGCCCCGGGGACGGTCCGAGGACCTCACCGAGGCATCCGATCGGTAGTAGCGACGGGCGGTGTGTACAAAGGGCAGGGACTTAATCGACGCGGGCTGGTGACCCGCGCCTACTTGGAATTCCTCGTTCGAGGGGAATAGTTGCAATCCCCTGTCCCCAGCGGGGAATGGCGTTCATAGGATTGCCCGCACCTCTCGGCGTAGGGTAACTTACATGTTGAACCAGCCATTGTAGCTCACGTGCGACCCCGGACTTCTAAGGGCATCACAGACCTGTTATTGCTCCATTTCTCACACTCTATCAGATTCACAAATCGCTCTAAGAAGTTTAGCCACCGACCGCTGATTCCCACCGGGCGAACCCCAACCTTCAGGCCCGCGGTAAGCGGGAGGGCACCGGGGAGGGGAGAGGGAAGGCGAAGGCGAAGGACGGACAACCCACACCCGGAGAGCGGAACGAGGTGCGGACGGCATCGGGGAGGGAACCGAACGCGAAGGGGAGAGGCCGGAGCCACCCACTCGACGCAGAACTGAACCCCCGTCAACCGCATCACCTCCCCGAACCGATCCGGGGTAGAACCGGACCCCCGCCGAAACCCCCAACACCCCCACCCCGATGGGGACCCCCCGCGAACGGGGACCTTCGGGGATAGAGTCCGACCCAGGAGAGGGGCCGTGTAACTACTTAAAGGATGGGATCTCGTTCGTTACCGGAATTGACCAGACGAATCGCTCCACGAACTACCAACGGCCATGCACCACCACCCACAGAATCGAGAAAGAGCCGTCAATCTGTCAATCCTTACCGTGTCCGGGCCGGGTTAGGTTCCCCGCGTTGAGTCAAATTAAGCCGCAAGCTCCACTCCTGGTGGTGCCCTTCCGTCAATTCCTTTAAGTTTCAGCTTTGCAACCGTACTCCCCCCAGAGCCCAAAGACTCGTGGTTTCCCGGACGCTGCCCGGCGGGTCATAGTCGTTAACCCAACGCCGCCGGATCGCGGGTCGGCATAGTTTACGGTCGGAACTACGACGGTACCTGATCGTCTTCGATCCTCCGACTTTCGTTCTTGATTAATGAAAACATTCTTGGCAAATGCCTTCGCTTTTGTCCGTCCCGCACCGGTCTACGAATTTCACCTCTCTCGGTGCGGTACGAATGCCCCCGGCCGTCCCTCTTAATCATGACCTTTGGTCCGTCAAACCCACGAAATAGGACCAAGAGAGCGGTCGGATACCCCCCCGGCTCGGGGAACCGTGCGGCGGCCAGAAAACGGCCCCGCCCGGCCGCCTCGCCGAAGAGCTCCGACTCGCCCCCCATGGGAAGGCCTTATTCCATTATTCCTAGCTCAGTCCATTCAAGGCACGCTTCGGCCTGCTTTGAGCACTCTGTTTTGTTCAAAGTAAACGCACCGGACCCTTCCGCCCCCCACGTATTCAACCGCGGCGGACGACCCAGCTAAGGGCCTCTCCGCGGAGGAAGGGAGCAGAGGACACCGGATGAGTAGGGACAAGGTCCCGCGACCTCCACCCAGAGACCCGCGGGGGGTCCCCAACCCCCCCGGAGAGGGGCAGCTTCCCACCGCGAAGTCCGGACGGGCAGAGGCCCGGCAGCCGGGACCCGTCCCCGGATCCAACTACGAGCTTTTTAACTGCAGCAACGTTAACATACGCTATTGGAGCTGGAATTACCGCGGCTGCTGGCACCAGACTTGCCCTCCAATGGGTCCTCACCCACGGACGTAGATTGAGTTCATTTCGGTCCCGAAACCTTCAAACGGGGCCTCGCACCGATATTTTTCGTCACTACCTCCCCGTGTCGGGAATGGGTAATTTGCGCGCCTGCTGCCTTCCTTGGATGTGGTAGCCGTTTCTCAGGCTCCCTCTCCGGAATCGAACCCAGATTCCCCGTTACCCGTGGTCACCACACGTAGTCCCGTAGACTACCGTCGAAAGTTGATAGGGCAGACACTCGAATGAGACGTCGCCGCCCCGAAGGGCTCTGCGATCGGCCAAAGGTTATCTAGAGTCACCAAAGCGGACCCGACCGGAGTCGGGAGGGGGTTTTTTGGTTCTGATAAATGCACGTATCCGTGGGGGGCGCCGAGGGGGGAAGGTGAACCAGTCACCGACCACCTCGAAACGGCACCCCCACTTCCAACGCTTCGTTTGCATGTATTAGCTCTGGAATTACCACAGTTATACCAAGTAACGTGTGGAGCGATCAAAGGAACCATAACTGATTTAATGAGCCATTCGCAGTTTCACTGTACCAACGCCCGTGTGTACTTAGACTTGCATGGCTTAATCTTTGAGACAAGCATATGATACTGGCAGGATCAACCAGGCCGATCCCTCTGGTACTCAAACCCGGCTTGGGGAAAGAGAGAGAGTCGGTGGTGCGTGGAACTCGACCCCCCGAAGGAGGAAGAGACGCGCACCGCGGAAAGGCTTTTCGAACGAGACCCCCCGGAGGTGGGTCTGCAATCGGGGGTTTGACTACTTGGAAAATGTACGATTCAAGGCCCGGACGGTGCAGGCTAGGGGCCGGTTCCTTCCCTCAATAGGATCCCGACCCTAAGGCACCACCGACTCGGACCTTTTAACGGACCCAAACTGCGGTGGAAATTAGACCGACGGATCGGCTAAGTCTCCCTCGGAACGATTCTGGGACAAGCGGACCCCCTGTTACGGGGGGTCCACGAGCCATGGAGGCTGGAGCACGTGGCGGGGAGGATCGTTCTAAAAGCCGGTATTATTTCGGATTAGAAGCCTGCCCCTGGTGCTCCGGGTATGCCGCATTTCGAACGGGCGTAAAGGACGTCCGTTTAAGGGAAGAGAATGGAAGAGAATTTCCTGGCCCCCTCAAAGCGCGAGGAGGTCGGCATAGGTTTTACGGTACGCCCCCCCCGGAGCCGTCTGATGTTCAGAAGACGAAGGGTTTTGCCCCCAATCTCGTAAGGTCGAGGGCTCACCACCGAACTTCCAGCCGCGGTCCTTGGTAGGACCGATACGCGGACAAGCCGCAAAATCCTGGCCCCCTCGCAGTGCGAGGAGGTCGGCAAAGGTTTTACGATTCGCCCCCCCGGAGCCTACGGTTAGTTTTCTCGATTTAAGAAGACGAAGGGGGTCGGGCCCGGGAACCGTAAACCGAGCGCCTCTTCCCCTGCGAACTTCCAGCCGCGGTCCGTTTAAAAAGACCGATCCGTGACACCTCTAATGCGCTCTTTGCCTCCGGCCGTTTCCAGCGCGGGGGCCCGGTGGTGCGCTCCCAAGTCCCCGCGGAGGGGAAAATCTGGGAGATCCCACATTAGACCAAGCGGAACGCCGGTCTTCGCCTCGGGGGTTTGTATGCCCCTTTCGACTCGCGCACGGGCAAGAGTTAGGTTAGGAACGGGGACAACTGCCGGCGGGCGGCCCGTCGCACCCACCCCGCAAGTGGGCAGGTGGTCGGTGGCCTGTGGACCCGCCGCTCGGATTCGTTTATAGTAGGAACCATAACGGGGTACAACCCTCATACGCTCGACCCCCTCACGCCCAGAGAAGTGTTCACCTCCCTGGGCATATATCGAACGAATCATCGGGATTGAAGGGGAGGCCACCCAAACCATCCCCTTAGCCCAGAGGGGTGCCAGTCCTCGGGCTTCGGTATTCGCATCACCGGGGTCTATGGAGGTCTCGACTTAGGTTTTGAAAACCTCCAGAGGGGGGGCCGGATTAACCACCACCCTAGCCCAGAGGGGTGCCAGTCCTCGGGCTTCGGTATTCGCATCACCGGGGTCTATGGAGGTCTCGACTTAGGTTTTGAAAACCTCCAGAGGTGGGGCCGGATTAACCACCACCCTAGCCCAGAGGGGTGCCAGTCCTCGGGCATGTCACTTCGCATCACCGGGGTTCTATGGAGGTCTCGACTTAGGTTTTAAAAACCTCCAGAGGGTGGGGGCATATCTTATCCCCACCCTAGCCCAGAGGGGTGCCAGTCCTCGGGCATGTCATTTCGCATCACCGGGGTCTACGGAGGTCTCGACTTAGGTTTTGAAAACCTCCAGAGGGTGGGGGCATATCTTATCCCCACCCTAGCCCAGAGGGGTGCCAGTCCTCGGGCTTCGGTATTCGCATCACCGGGGTCTACGGAGGTCTCGACTTAGGTTTTGAAAACCTCCAGAGGGTGGGGCCTGACTTACCACCAACCCTTAGCCCAGAGGTGTGCCACTCCTCGGGCATGGAATTCGCATCAACGGGGTCTACGGATGTCTCGACTTAGGTTTTGAACACATCCAGGGAAGCAGAGCGGACATTCCCATTATTTCAAGCCCATCGGGAAGCCACTCCTTTGGGCATAGCGTTTCGCATCGCTGTTACCCAAACTTACGTCTGATTTAATGCCTCCCTAATATCCCGACGGCACCAGGCTGAGAAACCATATGCCCACAGGATTTGAGGCGTTGGAACCTCGTTCGCATAGCCGACAACGATGAACCTCCCTCGGACTCGCTACGAGGCTTGAGGAGGGTCCTGATTTTCTTAAAATCTCAGGTGAGGGACTTAGAAAATTTTCACTTTAAAACCACAGACCTCCAGAGGAGAGACCGGGCTTATCACAACCTTAGCCCAGAGGGCGTCACTCCTCGGGCATGTCACTTCGCATCACCGGGGGTCCATGGATGTCTCGACTTAGGTTTTGAACACATCCAGAAGGGGGGGCCGGATTAACCACCACCCTTAGCCCAGAGGGGTGCCAGTCCTCGGGCTTTAAATTCGCTTCGCCGGGGTCTATGGAAGTCATTTTTTAGACCTCCAGAGGGGAGGCAACCCAAACCATCCCCTTAGCCCAGAGGTGTGCCACTCCTCGGGCTTGTGTATTCGCATCACCGGGGTCCATGGAAGTCATTTTAGACATCCAGAGGGGAGGCCACCCTAACCATCCCCTTAGCCCAGAGGGGTGCCAGTCCTCGGGCTTTAAATTCGCTTCGCCGGGGTCTATGGAAGTCATTTTTAGACCTCCAGAGGGGAGGCAACCCAAACCATCCCCTTAGCCCAGAGGTGTGCCAATCCTCGGGCTTGTGTATTCGCATCACCGGGGTCCATGGAAGTCATTTTAGACATCCAGAGGGGAGGCCACCCTAACCATCCCCTTAGCCCAGAGGGGTGCCAGTCCTCGGGCTTTAAATTCGCTTCGCCGGGGTCTATGGAAGTCATTTTTAGACCTCCAGAGGGGAGGCAACCCAAACCATCCCCTTAGCCCAGAGGTGTGCCACTCCTCGGGCTTGTGTATTCGCATCACCGGGGTCCATGGAAGTCATTTTAGACATCCAGAGAGTGGGGCCGGTCTTACCACCACCCTTAAGCCCAGAGGGCGTCACTCCTCGGGCATGAAATTCGGATTACCGGGGTCTATGGATGTCTCAACTTAGGTTTTGAACACATCCAGAGGGGAGGCCACCCAAACCATCCCCTTAGCCCGGAGGTGTGCACCTCCTCGGGCTTCAAATTCGAATCACCGGGGTCCATGGAAGTCATTTTAGACATCCAGAGAGTGGGGCCGGTCTTACCACCACTCTTAGCCCAGAGGGCGCCACTCCTCGGGCATGAAATTCGCATCACCGGGGTCCATGGAAGTCAGTTTAGACCTCCAGAGAGTGGGGCCGGTCTTACCACCACTCTTAAGCCCAGAGGGCGTCACTCCTCGGGCATGAAATTCGGATTACCGGGGTCTATGGATGTCTCAACTTAGGTTTTGAACACATCCAGAGGGGAGGCCACCCAAACCATCCCCTTAGCCCGGAGGTGTGCACCTCCTCGGGCTTGAAATTCGAATCACCGGGGTCCATGGAAGTCAGTTTAGACCTCCAGAGAGTGGGGCCGGTCTTACCACCACCCTTAAGCCCAGAGGGCGTCACTCCTCGGGCATGGAATTCGCATCAACGGGGTCTACGGATGTCTCGACTTAGGTTTTGAACACATCCAGGGAAGCAGAGCGGACATTCCCATTATTTCAAGCCCATCGGGAAGCCACTCCTTTGGGCATAGCGTTTCGCATCGCTGTTACCCAAACTTACGTCTGATTTAATGCCTCCCTAATATCCCGACGGCACCAGGCTGAGAAACCATATGCCCACAGGATTAGAGGCGTCTGAACCCCTTTCGCATAGCCGACAACGATGAACCTCCCTCGGACTCGCTACGAGGCTTGAGGAGGGTCCTGATTCTCTTAAAATCTCAGGTGAGGGACTTAGAAAATATTCACTTTAAAACCACAGACCTCCAGAGGAGAGACCGGGCTTATCACAACCTTAGCCCAGAAGGCACCACTCTTCGGGCATGTCACTTCGCATCACCGGGGTCCATGGAAGTCTCGACTTAGGTTTTGAACGCATCCAGAGGGTGGGAGCCGGACTTACCACCACCCTTAGCCCAGAGGGCGTCACTCCTCGGGCATAAAATTCGGATAACCGGGGTCCATGGAAGTCAATTTTGACCTCCAGAGAGGGGGGGGGCCTGGCTTACCACCACCCTAAGCCCAGAGGGCGTCACTCCTCGGGCATGAAATACGCTACACCGGGGTCCATGGAAGTCAGTTTAGACCTCCAGAGAGGGGGGGCCGGGCTTACCACCACCCTTAGCCCAGAGGGCACCACTCCTCGGGCTTGAAATTCGCATCACCGGGGTCCATGGAAGTCTCGACTTAGGTTTTGGAAACCTCCAGAGGGGGGGCTGCACTTACCACCACCCTAAGCCCAGAGGGCGTCACTCCTCGGGCATGAAATACGCTATACCGGGGTCCATGGAAGTCCTTTTAGACCTCCAGAGAGGGGGGGGGCCGGGCTTACCACCACCCTTAGCCCAGAGGGCACCACTCCTCGGGCTTGAAATTCGCATCACCGGGGTCCATGGAAGTCTCGACTTAGGTTTTGGAAACCTCCAGAGGGGGGGCTGCACTTACCACCACCCTTAGCCCAGAGGTTCATCACTCCTCGGGCATGAAATTCGGATAACCGGGGTCCATGGAAGTCAGTTTAGACCTCCAGAGAGTGGGGCCGGGCTTACCACCACCCTAAGCCCAGAGGGCGTCACTCCTCGGGCATGAAATTCAGATAACCGGGGTCCATGGAAGTCAGTTTAGACCTCCAGAGAGTGGGGCCGGGCTTACCACCACCCTAAGCCCAGAGGGCGTCACTCCTCGGGCATGAAATTCGGATAACCGGGGTCCATGGAAGTCTCGACTTAGGTTTTGGAGACCTCCAGAGGGGGGGCCGGGCATACCACCACCCTTAGCCCAGAGGGCGTCACTCCTCGGGCATGAAATACGCTATACCGGGGTCCATGGAAGTCAGTTTTGACCTCCAGAGAGGGGGGGCCTGGCTTACCACCACCCTAGCCGAGAGGGCGTCACTCCTCGGGCATGAAATTCGCTTCACCGGGGTCCATGGAAGTCATTTTAGACCTCCAGAGAGGGGGGGCTGCACTTACCACCACCCTAGCCGAGAGGGCGTCACTCCTCGGGCATGAAATTCGGATCACCGGGGTCCATGGAAGTCAGTTTAGACCTCCAGAGAGTGGGGCCGGGCTTACCACCACCCTAAGCCCAGAGGGCGTCACTCCTCGGGCATGAAATTCGGATAACCGGGGTCCATGGAAGTCTCGACTTAGGTTTTGGAGACCTCCAGAGGGGGGGCCGGGCATACCACCACCCTTAGCCCAGAGGGCGTCACTCCTCGGGCATGAAATACGCTTAACCGGGGTCCATGGAAGTCAATCTAGACCTCCAGAGAGGGGGGGCCGGGCTTACCACCACCCTTAGCCCAGAGGGCATCACTCCTCGGGCATGAAATTCGCATCACCGGGGTCCATGGAAGTCAGTTTAGACCTCCAGAGGGGGGGCTGAGCATACCACCACCCTTAGCCCAGAGGTGTGCTCCTCATCGGGCATGAAATACGCTTCACCGGGGTCCATGGAAGTCATTCGAGACCTCCAGAGGGGGGGCCGGGCATACCACCACCCTTAGCCCAGAGGTGAGTCACTCCTCGGGCATCAAATTCGCATCACCGGGGTCCATGGAAGTCAGTTTAGACCTCCAGAGGGGGGGCTGAGCATACCACCACCCTTAGCCCAGAGGTGTGCTCCTCATCGGGCATGAAATACGCTTCACCGGGGTCCATGGAAGTCATTCGAGACCTCCAGAGGGGGGGCCGGGCATACCACCACCCTTAGCCCAGAGGTGAGTCACTCCTCGGGCATCAAATTCGCATCACCGGGGTCCATGGAAGTCAGTTTAGACCTCCAGAGGGGGGGCTGAGCATACCACCACCCTTAGCCCAGAGGTGTGCTCCTCATCGGGCATGAAATACGCTTCACCGGGGTCCATGGAAGTCATTCGAGACCTCCAGAGGGGGGGCCGGGCATACCACCACCCTTAGCCCAGAGGTGAGTCACTCCTCGGGCATCAAATTCGCATCACCGGGGTCCATGGAAGTCAGTTTAGACCTCCAGAGGGGGGGCTGAGCATACCACCACCCTTAGCCCAGAGGTGTGCTCCTCATCGGGCATGAAATACGCTTCACCGGGGTCCATGGAAGTCATTCGAGACCTCCAGAGGGGGGGCCGGGCATACCACCACCCTTAGCCCAGAGGTGAGTCACTCCTCGGGCATCAAATTCGCATCACCGGGGTCCATGGAAGTCAGTTTAGACCTCCAGAGGGGGGGCTGAGCATACCACCACCCTTAGCCCAGAGGTGTGCTCCTCATCGGGCATGAAATACGCTTCACCGGGGTCCATGGAAGTCATTCGAGACCTCCAGAGGGGGGGCTGGGCATACCACCACCCTTAGCCCAGAGGTGAGTCACTCCTCGGGCATCAAATTCGCATCACCGGGGTCCATGGAAGTCAGTTTAAACATCCAGAGGGGGGGGGCCGAGCATACCACCACCCTTAGCCCAGAGGTGTGCTCCTCATCGGGCATCAAATTCGCATCACCGGTGTCCATGGAAGTCATTCGAGACCTCCAGAGGGGGGGCCGAGTATACCACCACCCTTAGCCCAGAGGTGAGTCACTCCTCGGGCATCAAATTCGCATCACCGGGGTCCATGGAAGTCAGTTTAGACCTCCAGAGGGGGGGCCGAGCATACCACCACCCTTAGCCCAGAGGTGAGTCACTCCTCGGGCATCAAATTCGCATCACCGGGGTCCATGGAAGTCAGTTTAAACATCCAGAGGGGGGGGCCGAGCATACCACCACCCTTAGCCCAGAGGTGTGCTCCTCATCGGGCATCAAATTCGCATCACCGGGGTCCATGGAAGTCAGTTTAGACCTCCAGAAAGGGGGGCCGAACCTACCACCAACCTTAGCCCAGAGGGCGTCACTCCTCGGGCTTCAAACTCCCATCGCCGGGGTCCCATGGAAGTCTCGACTTAGGTTTTGAACCGTTCCGGGGTCACCTCCAGTGAGATAACGCGGAAATCTCACTATATTCATGCCCACAGGCGAACCAGAGCCTTGGGCTTGTCATAGTTACATACGGTGTACCCAAACTTTCGTCTTTTCTAAAGGAACCCTAATGTCCTGACGGCACCGCACTGGAAACCCCCATGCCCTCTGAATTTTTACCTCTCCGAGGTGCTCCGTTTTGGGCTTGCTACCTAGGGCGAAGAGGGTCAGAAATTTTTCTAAGTCCTACTTTAAAACGTCCCACTGGGAGAACACTAGGGTTAGCACTTTGCCAAAAAATCACGGCTGAATGCAATTTTCACGCCTCGCACCCTTTGTTCGTTTAGATTTAACAAAAAAATCAACCGACCCCCCTTTTTAACAACGCTTTGCCGAATTTAGCTCACTTTTCCCGGCCTGGAATATCTCACGCTTGCCCCCCACGGTACTTACCTCCGGGGAAGACACCCCCGTCGCTGCCAACGCCCATGCCCGGCCCAGGCTCACCCGACTCGGCCTCGCTCGCTCCATCGCCCGCTCCAAACCTCCGGGGAGAAGACCCCCATCGCCGCCAACGCCCATGCCCGGCCCAGGCTCACCCGACTCGGCCTCGCTCGCTACATCGCCCCGCTCCAAACCTCCGGGGCTGGACCTCCACCAACCCAGCGCACCTCTCGAACCTATCCGGCCCACACTTAAGCACTCCTCCTCGGACTAAACCATCCAGCCCGCGCCGCTGGAACGAGCGCCCACTGGAAGACCCGAGCCCCAAACCCGCGCGCTTTACGGTTCTCTATCTCCCCGGGCTCGGAGCACTTTTCTCGGCCATGGGACCTCCAGGGGGGGCCCTTCATGGCTCCGTCAATATTCCTTTAAGTCTCACTCCGCCCACTGGAAGACCCGAGCCCCAA
>NW_027101228.1:20000-28543 GCF_029633855.1 Hoplias malabaricus
ACGCTCCCGTCCACCACCGCCCCCTGTGCCGGGGGGATGGGTTCAGGGAGATCCCACCGAGGCCGGCGAGCACCGGCCAACGCCCTGGGGGTGAGTAAGCCCCTTTGACTCGCGCACGCACAATCAAGCCTTCAACGATCAATGGTTTTTTGGGTTTAACTACCCGGCGGGCGGCTCCGGCGCCACTCTTCCCCCCGCGAACGGGAGGGGCGGACCGGGGTACCTATGCACCTAAGGCGGTCCTCGCATAACCCCGAGTTCCGAAGCCGGCTCGCTACGTCCACCCACCCGGAGGGGGGAGAGACTCACGTCGGCCGACGACGAAAGGTACGAGGCTTCTGCGGTCCATACCTTGAAGGTACCCGCCGGGGGGGAGGTTCGGCCTCTCGAGTCCGACTCGACAACCGGCACGGACGGCGGGCGCCGACCGCGGCCAGGTCACCGTTATTGATCCTTCCGCAGGTTCCCCTACGAAAACCTTGTTACGACTTTTACTCCCTCTAGATGTCCGGGTTCGATCGACTTCCCATCGCCCGGAGGCGACCCCCGTTCGAGGGCCGCCCCGGGGACGGTCCGAGGACCTCACCGAGGCATCCGATCGGTAGTAGCGACGGGCGGTGTGTACAAAGGGCAGGGACTTAATCGACGCGGGCTGGTGACCCGCGCCTACTTGGAATTCCTCGTTCGAGGGGAATAGTTGCAATCCCCTGTCCCCAGCGGGGAATGGCGTTCATAGGATTGCCCGCACCTCTCGGCGTAGGGTAACTTACATGTTGAACCAGCCATTGTAGCTCACGTGCGACCCCGGACTTCTAAGGGCATCACAGACCTGTTATTGCTCCATTTCTCAAGTGGCTTCTGTGCCACAAATCGCTCTAAGAAGTTTAGCCACCGACCGCTGATTCCCACCGGGCGAACCCCAACCTTCAGGCCCGCGGTAAGCGGGAGGGCACCGGGGAGGGGAGAGGGAAGGCGAAGGCGAAGGACGGACAACCCACACCCGGAGAGCGGAACGAGGTGCGGACGGCATCGGGGAGGGAACCGAACGCGAAGGGGAGAGGCCGGAGCCACCCACTCGACGCAGAACTGAACCCCCGTCAACCGCATCACCTCCCCGAACCGATCCGGGGTAGAACCGGACCCCCGCCGAAACCCCCAACACCCCCACCCCGATGGGGACCCCCCGCGAACGGGGACCTTCGGGGATAGAGTCCGACCCAGGAGAGGGGCCGTGTAACTACTTAAAGGATGGGATCTCGTTCGTTACCGGAATTGACCAGACGAATCGCTCCACGAACTACCAACGGCCATGCACCACCACCCACAGAATCGAGAAAGAGCCGTCAATCTGTCAATCCTTACCGTGTCCGGGCCGGGTTAGGTTCCCCGCGTTGAGTCAAATTAAGCCGCAAGCTCCACTCCTGGTGGTGCCCTTCCGTCAATTCCTTTAAGTTTCAGCTTTGCAACCGTACTCCCCCCAGAGCCCAAAGACTCGTGGTTTCCCGGACGCTGCCCGGCGGGTCATAGTCGTTAACCCAACGCCGCCGGATCGCGGGTCGGCATAGTTTACGGTCGGAACTACGACGGTACCTGATCGTCTTCGATCCTCCGACTTTCGTTCTTGATTAATGAAAACATTCTTGGCAAATGCCTTCGCTTTTGTCCGTCCCGCACCGGTACTACGAATTTCACCTCTCTCGGTGCGGTACGAATGCCCCCGGCCGTCCCTCTTAATCATGACCTTTGGTCCGTCAAACCCACGAAATAGGACCAAGAGAGCGGTCGGATACCCCCCCGGCTCGGGGAACCGTGCGGCGGCCAGAAAACGGCCCCGCCCGGCCGCCTCGCCGAAGAGCTCCGACTCGCCCCCCATGGGAAGGCCTTATTCCATTATTCCTAGCTCAGTCCATTCAAGGCACGCTTCGGCCTGCTTTGAGCACTCTGTTTTGTTCAAAGTAAACGCACCGGACCCTTCCGCCCCCCACGTATTCAACCGCGGCGGACGACCCAGCTAAGGGCCTCTCCGCGGAGGAAGGGAGCAGAGGACACCGGATGAGTAGGGACAAGGTCCCGCGACCTCCACCCAGAGACCCGCGGGGGGTCCCCAACCCCCCCGGAGAGGGGCAGCTTCCCACCGCGAAGTCCGGACGGGCAGAGGCCCGGCAGCCGGGACCCGTCCCCGGATCCAACTACGAGCTTTTTAACTGCAGCAACGTTAACATACGCTATTGGAGCTGGAATTACCGCGGCTGCTGGCACCAGACTTGCCCTCCAATGGGTCCTCACCCACGGACGTAGATTGAGTTCATTTCGGTCCCGAAACCTTCAAACGGGGCCTCGCACCGATATTTTTCGTCACTACCTCCCCGTGTCGGGAATGGGTAATTTGCGCGCCTGCTGCCTTCCTTGGATGTGGTAGCCGTTTCTCAGGCTCCCTCTCCGGAATCGAACCCAGATTCCCCGTTACCCGTGGTCACCACACGTAGTCCCGTAGACTACCGTCGAAAGTTGATAGGGCAGACACTCGAATGAGACGTCGCCGCCCCGAAGGGCTCTGCGATCGGCCAAAGGTTATCTAGAGTCACCAAAGCGGACCCGACCGGAGTCGGGAGGGGGTTTTTTGGTTCTGATAAATGCACGTATCCGTGGGGGGCGCCGAGGGGGGAAGGTGAACCAGTCACCGACCACCTCGAAACGGCACCCCCACTTCCAACGCTTCGTTTGCATGTATTAGCTCTGGAATTACCACAGTTATACCAAGTAACGTGTGGAGCGATCAAAGGAACCATAACTGATTTAATGAGCCATTCGCAGTTTCACTGTACCAACGCCCGTGTGTACTTAGACTTGCATGGCTTAATCTTTGAGACAAGCATATGATACTGGCAGGATCAACCAGGCCGATCCCTCTGGTACTCAAACCCGGCTTGGGGAAAGAGAGAGAGTCGGTGGTGCGTGGAACTCGACCCCCCGAAGGAGGAAGAGACGCGCACCGCGGAAAGGCTTTTCGAACGAGACCCCCCGGAGGTGGGTCTGCAATCGGGGGTTTGACTACTTGGAAAATGTACGATTCAAGGCCCGGACGGTGCAGGCTAGGGGCCGGTTCCTTCCCTCAATAGGATCCCGACCCTAAGGCACCACCGACTCGGACCTTTTAACGGACCCAAACTGCGGTGGAAATTAGACCGACGGATCGGCTAAGTCTCCCTCGGAACGATTCTGGGACAAGCGGACCCCCTGTTACGGGGGGTCCACGAGCCATGGAGGCTGGAGCACGTGGCGGGGAGGATCGTTCTAAAAGCCGGTATTATTTCGGATTAGAAGCCTGCCCCTGGTGCTCCGGGTATGCCGCATTTCGAACGGGCGTAAAGGACGTCCGTTTAAGGGAAGAGAATGGAAGAGAATTTCCTGGCCCCCTCAAAGCGCGAGGAGGTCGGCATAGGTTTTACGGTACGCCCCCCCCGGAGCCGTCTGATGTTCAGAAGACGAAGGGTTTTGCCCCCAATCTCGTAAGGTCGAGGGCTCACCACCGAACTTCCAGCCGCGGTCCTTGGTAGGACCGATACGCGGACAAGCCGCAAAATCCTGGCCCCCTCGCAGTGCGAGGAGGTCGGCAAAGGTTTTACGATTCGCCCCCCGGAGCCTACGGTTAGTTTTCTCGATTTAAGAAGACGAAGGGGGTCGGGGCCCGGGAACCGTAAACCGAGCGCCTCTTCCCCTGCGAACTTCCAGCCGCGGTCCTTGGTAGGACCGATACGCGGACAAGCCGCAAATCCTGGCCCCCTCGCAGTGCGAGGAGGTCGGCAAAGGTTTTACGATTCGCCCCCCCGGAGCCTACGGTTAGTTTTCTCGATTTAAGAAGACGAAGGGGGTCGGGGCCCGGGAACCGTAAACCGAGCGCCTCTTCCCCTGCGAACTTCCAGCCGCGGTCCGTTTAAAAAGACCGATCCGTGACACCTCTAATGCGCTCTTTGCCTCCGGCCGTTTCCAGCGCGGGGGCCCGGTGGTGCGCTCCCAAGTCCCCGCGGAGGGGAAAATCTGGGAGATCCCACATTAGACCAAGCGGAACGCCGGTCTTCGCCTCGGGGGTTTGTATGCCCCTTTCGACTCGCGCACGGGCAAGAGTTAGGTTAGGAACGGGGACAACTGCCGGCGGGCGGCCCGTCGCACCCACCCCGCAAGTGGGCAGGTGGTCGGTGGCCTGTGGACCCGCCGCTCGGATTCGTTTATAGTAGGAACCATAACGGGGTACAACCCTCATACGCTCGACCCCCTCACGCCCAGAGAAGTGTTCACCTCCCTGGGCATATATCGAACGAATCATCGGGATTGAAGGGGAGGCCACCCAAACCATCCCCTTAGCCCAGAGGGGTGCCAGTCCTCGGGCTTCGGTATTCGCATCACCGGGGTCTATGGAGGTCTCGACTTAGGTTTTGAAAACCTCCAGAGGGGGGGCCGGATTAACCACCACCCTAGCCCAGAGGGGTGCCAGTCCTCGGGCTTCGGTATTCGCATCACCGGGGTCTATGGAGGTCTCGACTTAGGTTTTGAAAACCTCCAGAGGTGGGGCCGGATTAACCACCACCCTAGCCCAGAGGGGTGCCAGTCCTCGGGCATGTCACTTCGCATCACCGGGGTTCTATGGAGGTCTCGACTTAGGTTTTAAAAACCTCCAGAGGGTGGGGGCATATCTTATCCCCACCCTAGCCCAGAGGGGTGCCAGTCCTCGGGCATGTCATTTCGCATCACCGGGGTCTACGGAGGTCTCGACTTAGGTTTTGAAAACCTCCAGAGGGTGGGGGCATATCTTATCCCCACCCTAGCCCAGAGGGGTGCCAGTCCTCGGGCTTCGGTATTCGCATCACCGGGGTCTACGGAGGTCTCGACTTAGGTTTTGAAAACCTCCAGAGGGTGGGGCCTGACTTACCACCAACCCTTAGCCCAGAGGTGTGCCACTCCTCGGGCATGGAATTCGCATCAACGGGGTCTACGGATGTCTCGACTTAGGTTTTGAACACATCCAGGGAAGCAGAGCGGACATTCCCATTATTTCAAGCCCATCGGGAAGCCACTCCTTTGGGCATAGCGTTTCGCATCGCTGTTACCCAAACTTACGTCTGATTTAATGCCTCCCTAATATCCCGACGGCACCAGGCTGAGAAACCATATGCCCACAGGATTTGAGGCGTTGGAACCTCGTTCGCATAGCCGACAACGATGAACCTCCCTCGGACTCGCTACGAGGCTTGAGGAGGGTCCTGATTTTCTTAAAATCTCAGGTGAGGGACTTAGAAAATTTTCACTTTAAAACCACAGACCTCCAGAGGAGAGACCGGGCTTATCACAACCTTAGCCCAGAGGGCGTCACTCCTCGGGCATGTCACTTCGCATCACCGGGGGTCCATGGATGTCTCGACTTAGGTTTTGAACACATCCAGAAGGGGGGGCCGGATTAACCACCACCCTTAGCCCAGAGGGGTGCCAGTCCTCGGGCTTTAAATTCGCTTCGCCGGGGTCTATGGAAGTCATTTTTTAGACCTCCAGAGGGGAGGCAACCCAAACCATCCCCTTAGCCCAGAGGTGTGCCACTCCTCGGGCTTGTGTATTCGCATCACCGGGGTCCATGGAAGTCATTTTAGACATCCAGAGGGGAGGCCACCCTAACCATCCCCTTAGCCCAGAGGGGTGCCAGTCCTCGGGCTTTAAATTCGCTTCGCCGGGGTCTATGGAAGTCATTTTTAGACCTCCAGAGGGGAGGCAACCCAAACCATCCCCTTAGCCCAGAGGTGTGCCAATCCTCGGGCTTGTGTATTCGCATCACCGGGGTCCATGGAAGTCATTTTAGACATCCAGAGGGGAGGCCACCCTAACCATCCCCTTAGCCCAGAGGGGTGCCAGTCCTCGGGCTTTAAATTCGCTTCGCCGGGGTCTATGGAAGTCATTTTTAGACCTCCAGAGGGGAGGCAACCCAAACCATCCCCTTAGCCCAGAGGTGTGCCACTCCTCGGGCTTGTGTATTCGCATCACCGGGGTCCATGGAAGTCATTTTAGACATCCAGAGAGTGGGGCCGGTCTTACCACCACCCTTAAGCCCAGAGGGCGTCACTCCTCGGGCATGAAATTCGGATTACCGGGGTCTATGGATGTCTCAACTTAGGTTTTGAACACATCCAGAGGGGAGGCCACCCAAACCATCCCCTTAGCCCGGAGGTGTGCACCTCCTCGGGCTTCAAATTCGAATCACCGGGGTCCATGGAAGTCATTTTAGACATCCAGAGAGTGGGGCCGGTCTTACCACCACTCTTAGCCCAGAGGGCGCCACTCCTCGGGCATGAAATTCGCATCACCGGGGTCCATGGAAGTCAGTTTAGACCTCCAGAGAGTGGGGCCGGTCTTACCACCACTCTTAAGCCCAGAGGGCGTCACTCCTCGGGCATGAAATTCGGATTACCGGGGTCTATGGATGTCTCAACTTAGGTTTTGAACACATCCAGAGGGGAGGCCACCCAAACCATCCCCTTAGCCCGGAGGTGTGCACCTCCTCGGGCTTGAAATTCGAATCACCGGGGTCCATGGAAGTCAGTTTAGACCTCCAGAGAGTGGGGCCGGTCTTACCACCACCCTTAAGCCCAGAGGGCGTCACTCCTCGGGCATGGAATTCGCATCAACGGGGTCTACGGATGTCTCGACTTAGGTTTTGAACACATCCAGGGAAGCAGAGCGGACATTCCCATTATTTCAAGCCCATCGGGAAGCCACTCCTTTGGGCATAGCGTTTCGCATCGCTGTTACCCAAACTTACGTCTGATTTAATGCCTCCCTAATATCCCGACGGCACCAGGCTGAGAAACCATATGCCCACAGGATTAGAGGCGTCTGAACCCCTTTCGCATAGCCGACAACGATGAACCTCCCTCGGACTCGCTACGAGGCTTGAGGAGGGTCCTGATTCTCTTAAAATCTCAGGTGAGGGACTTAGAAAATATTCACTTTAAAACCACAGACCTCCAGAGGAGAGACCGGGCTTATCACAACCTTAGCCCAGAAGGCACCACTCTTCGGGCATGTCACTTCGCATCACCGGGGTCCATGGAAGTCTCGACTTAGGTTTTGAACGCATCCAGAGGGTGGGAGCCGGACTTACCACCACCCTTAGCCCAGAGGGCGTCACTCCTCGGGCATAAAATTCGGATAACCGGGGTCCATGGAAGTCAATTTTGACCTCCAGAGAGGGGGGGGGCCTGGCTTACCACCACCCTAAGCCCAGAGGGCGTCACTCCTCGGGCATGAAATACGCTACACCGGGGTCCATGGAAGTCAGTTTAGACCTCCAGAGAGGGGGGGGGCCGGGCTTACCACCACCCTTAGCCCAGAGGGCACCACTCCTCGGGCTTGAAATTCGCATCACCGGGGTCCATGGAAGTCTCGACTTAGGTTTTGGAAACCTCCAGAGGGGGGGCTGCACTTACCACCACCCTTAGCCCAGAGGTTCATCACTCCTCGGGCATGAAATTCGGATAACCGGGGTCCATGGAAGTCAGTTTAGACCTCCAGAGAGTGGGGCCGGGCTTACCACCACCCTAAGCCCAGAGGGCGTCACTCCTCGGGCATGAAATTCAGATAACCGGGGTCCATGGAAGTCAGTTTAGACCTCCAGAGAGTGGGGCCGGGCTTACCACCACCCTAAGCCCAGAGGGCGTCACTCCTCGGGCATGAAATTCGGATAACCGGGGTCCATGGAAGTCTCGACTTAGGTTTTGGAGACCTCCAGAGGGGGGGCCGGGCATACCACCACCCTTAGCCCAGAGGGCGTCACTCCTCGGGCATGAAATACGCTATACCGGGGTCCATGGAAGTCAGTTTTGACCTCCAGAGAGGGGGGGCCTGGCTTACCACCACCCTAGCCGAGAGGGCGTCACTCCTCGGGCATGAAATTCGCTTCACCGGGGTCCATGGAAGTCATTTTAGACCTCCAGAGAGGGGGGGCTGCACTTACCACCACCCTAGCCGAGAGGGCGTCACTCCTCGGGCATGAAATTCGGATCACCGGGGTCCATGGAAGTCAGTTTAGACCTCCAGAGAGTGGGGCCGGGCTTACCACCACCCTAAGCCCAGAGGGCGTCACTCCTCGGGCATGAAATTCGGATAACCGGGGTCCATGGAAGTCTCGACTTAGGTTTTGGAGACCTCCAGAGGGGGGGCCGGGCATACCACCACCCTTAGCCCAGAGGGCGTCACTCCTCGGGCATGAAATACGCTTAACCGGGGTCCATGGAAGTCAATCTAGACCTCCAGAGAGGGGGGGCCGGGCTTACCACCACCCTTAGCCCAGAGGGCATCACTCCTCGGGCATGAAATTCGCATCACCGGGGTCCATGGAAGTCAGTTTAGACCTCCAGAGGGGGGGCTGAGCATACCACCACCCTTAGCCCAGAGGTGTGCTCCTCATCGGGCATGAAATACGCTTCACCGGGGTCCATGGAAGTCATTCGAGACCTCCAGAGGGGGGGCCGGGCATACCACCACAATCTGATAGAGTGTGT